>NW_027187183.1:81187-195359 GCF_028583685.1 Petaurus breviceps papuanus
CACACACACACACACACACACACACACACACACACACCACCAGATCTCTTATCTCTGTGACATTGTATGGTGGTGCCCTGTGCTTAGAATACACTTCCTATGCCTGTGAAATCCCTACCTTCCTTCAAAGTTCATCTCAAATACCATCTCCTTCATCTCCTCCATCCCTGGTCAGGGCCTCCCTCCCACCACCACCCTCAATTATTTATTTTGTTTGAATTTTATATTTGTTAATATATGTATCGAGGCAGTATGGAGTATTGGATAGAGAGTTGGTTTCAAAATCAGAAAGAAATGGGTTCAAGTCCTGCCTCTGACACCATCATTATTGTGTGACCCTGGGCAAGCCACTGAGCCCCTTGGCAGGAGATTCCTTACCCAGGAGTCCCTATGTTAATGGGGGAATAAGACATAGATAGTTTCAATATAAGACAATGTATTCTCAGCATGAGAGGCAGCCTGACTGACTGAGCCCTAAGGCGAGAACCTAGGAATCCAATTCTCTAGGTCTCCTAGGACCAGTCTAATTAAATTTGGAGAGCCTCACTACCAAACTTACTGGGTAAGGATTTTTTGGGCCTTGGTAAATCTGCAACTATTAAAGACCATTTACCAAAGTATATGAAGCACCCCCTCCCCCATTCCCTTCTTCCTCAACAGAATCAATCAACAAGCATTTATTAAGTACCTACTGTATGTTAGTCATTGTGCCAGGTTCTGGGTACATGAAGATATAAACAAAATAATATTTTCCCTTAAGGAGCTTATATTTTATTGGGGGATATAAAGAAAGAAGTTAGGGATAGAGATTGGACCTGTGGTTCCATTGACATAGGGAACTCCTGGATGAGGAATCTCCTGCCAATGTAGGTCAGCTCCTTCCTTGCCACTTAGAGCCTCAGAGAGCTGCCTAGGGCACCAAGGGGCTCAGTGACTTGCCCAGGGTCACACAACAACTCTGATTTCAGAGGCAAGACTTGAACCTATTTCTTTTTTATGTGTCTTCTTCAGCTGAAAATTGTGGGCAACTTAGTAAAAACTAACAGCCCATTATGACAATGATGTCAAGGATAACCCTGTTATAACATTGGTATCTGGAAATCAGAGACATATGTAGTGATGTTCTGGTAAACATTTACCATTTGGTTCTCTAGGGGGGAAAAGTATACATGACACTTAAGTTTAATTGGAATTATTAATATTTTTCTATATTAATTTTCTCTATCACTATTTTCTCTACCACTTTCTTAGGCAATCAACAAAACAAGAAATCAAGCCCTGATTAGTAGTGTTTGCTGATTTCCAAGGTGTAAATGTGCCCAATGAAAATTTAGCAATAGACTCCATGCCAGTTGGAGCTGGTTCCAGCATAGCTCTGGATATGATATCCATGTTATAACATTGGTAAGAGGCAGTGGAATATTAAAGAGAGCTGGCCTCAAGCAAGGAAGACCTGAATTCAAATATATATATAAAGATATAGTTCTCTATATCAGTGAAATCACAGGCCTGATCCCTATCAGTCAAATGTAGGGAAGGGGACAGGACAGAATGGAGGCATAGAGATCAGGGGAGATGGCATGTAAGCTGGCACTTGATGGATAAGTAGGATTTCAACAGACAGAGATGGGGCAGGAGTGAAAGTCTTGGGTAGAGTATTTGAGGTGGTGCTGCTGCCTTGAGGTTGTGAGTGACATTGCATATTGGTGGGGTGGAGGCATTCTTTCCTCCCTTGTCCTTACCAGACAGTAGACACAGCAGATTTGTCTTTCCAGCCCCAGCAGAAGGAAAGGTGGAGAGGAGAGAGGAGGAGATCAAAGCTACTAATTTTCCTGCCTTCCTCTCCTCTGCCTCTAGTCCAGTACCTTGACAGCTAAGTCTGAAGACAGTCCGTCCCTGAATGAAGCTCCACAAGCTTAGAGTAAGCCTGTTACAATAGAAAGAGCACTCATTGGCTCTGGGTCAAAGGACCTGGGTTCAATATTTTGCCTAGACAAGAAATTAGAGTCATACTGCTAGTAAGCATCTGAGGTCAAACTTGAACAAAGGTCTTTCTGACTCCAGGTTCATATCTAGTCACTATGCCACCTAGTTTGTTCTATAGGAAGTTTAAATGACTTGCCCAAGGTCATCTGGCTAGTAAGTGACAGAGTCCAAATTTGAACCAGGTATACAAATTCAAGTCCAGTGTATAATACCTGCCTACTACATTAGCACTTCAGAGATAGCTGAAATCACTTAGGCACTAATTGTTCCCAACAACCTGATCTTTTGATCTACCAATCAGGAATTGATTAAGTGCCTACTATCTGTCAAAGTCATGAAGGCAGCTGAAGCAAGTACTGAGTGCTTAGAGCTTGGTCAGGCATCTAAGATGCCATGGTCATGCATTGCATCCTGGGTCATCATCAGTCATCATGACTTTTGTCCTGCCACTGAACTTCAGTGACTCAGGAAGACAGAGTGAGGCCGATGATTTTGCACAACTCTGCCTCACTTAAATCCAATTTACTCACAAGTCAAGACATCACCCATAATGTCATTGGTCCTATTAAAAAATGGACAAACAACAACTATGTGCCAGGTGCCATGATAGGCATAAGGGAAGCAAAGATAAAAGTGAAGTAGTCCCCTGTCCTCACTGTGGGGAAGGGGAAAGACAGAGAGGAAGGTGAAGGAAGACACAGCCCCCATACCCTGTAGCTCCTTGTCTGAAATCAAGGCTTACCATGCCTGTATTTCCAGCAGGCTGATAGCCATATGGTGATTCTCAAACTCAACTTGTTGAAAACTGAAATCATTACCTTCCTCCAAACCTGTCCCTCCCTTCAATTTTAAAATCTGTGCTAACAACACCAATATCCTCCACTCCCCTAAAACTCCTCAGAGACCAGTTTGATTAATCATTTTCTCTTTCTTGTTTTCTAAAGAAAACGAAGGTGGGAAAAGTGATTAGACTACTACACCAAGTATAAACAGGAGGTATGTTCTGGAGGGGACATAATTTCTTTTTTTTAAAAATTAATTTATTTATTTCTTTACACATAACTGAAAGTGATGTTACAGTAATAAGTTATTTACAACTGCAGTAATGTGTTGCAAAATAAATTATCTAGAAGGCAACAAAAGTACATTGTTAATGTGTATAAAACTGTACAGCACTTATGGGGTACATTTTTATATGATATTGGCTCTGTAGTGTTTCAAGTTACATTCTCAGAAAGAGAAACAAAATGCCCAAGATTAAAGGAAAAATATATAAACCGCATGGATCTGACTCTATTAATAACACACTTGGCAGAGTCCTAGTTCTGGGTCATCATTCACTCCCCAACTTCTGGAGGGGTTGGACGGCGCCGCCTGGGCCCTCACTCAACACAAGCATCCACAGCCCTGCTTTCTGAAAAAATGTTTGGTTTTGTTTTGTTTTTAGGGCAATTGGGGTTAAGTGATTTGCACAAGGTCACATGGCTAGTTTTTGTGTTTAAGTGTTTGAGGCCAGATTTGAACTCAGGTCCTCCTGAATCTAGGGCCGGTGCTCTATTCACTGTGCCACCTAGCCACCCTGGGACATAATTTCAAAGGATTTTCAGGGATCAATTCTTAGTATATCTATAAGAAGGGAAAGATACTAAAGGTGTACAAAAAAATCTCAGAACTTATTATTATCCCCCCTAAAATACTGAGAGAATATTAATACTGAATACTACTGTAAGAAATGAGGAAGAAGATGATTTTAAAAAGACATGGGAATACTTGAATCAGTGCAGAGTGAAGTGAAGAGAACTAGAACAATTTATAATATATTACAAAAATGAAAAATTTGGAAAGAATTAAGCACACTTATTAACTTGATGAGCCACCATGATTCCAGTGGACTAATGCTACCCACTTCATGATAAAGAGATAATGGCCTAATATGCAGAATAAGAAATTTGTTTTTGAATGTGACCAGCATGGGAATATGTCTCGATTGACAGTAGTTATATGACAAAAAGGCTCTGTATTTCTTTCTTTTTTTTCTTTCCAATGGGTAAGGGGAGAAGGGAGAGGAGAAATGACTATATAATAATTGGGGAAAAAAACCTTTGAAAAATAAATGCAGTTACCTATCTTTCCATCTCTACAAAATTTTCATGAGAATAATTTACACACACATAGAGGTCATACTTGATCAGAGAATAAGAAGTGAACAGGCTGTCTTTCACACATGATATTCCACAGCAGATTCTATCTTTACAATCACATGATTGATTGAAAGACGTAGAGAATACTGTGCTCATTGATTGTTTGACAATAAAAACATCATTTGCTCCAGTAGAGGGAAATGTTTGCTTAAAAGATACAACAAGGCATCTCCCAAGCATGTGTAGCAGCAAGCACCCCAAGCGTCCTCAGGGTTTGCCGCCACCGCAGGTTCTTGGATCTGCTTTGTTAAAGGAAAGCAACTCAAAATGGGTTAACAAGCTTACTTTAATCAGTCAGACATATATCGTTTACCTTGTTCAGGGGAAAAAGGTCAGCACCCCGAACTTCAAAGTATACAGGCAGAATTATCAAGACAGAAACAGATCAAGTAGACAGCTTTCCAAACTGTCCAGCCATTACATCCATACCCAATCAACATCTGGGTTTTTCAAAGGGGGGGGGGTGGCCTGGACAACGGCTTCCCAGACTACAGATCAAATCACAGAACACTTCTCAAAGTGAGCCCCCAAAACAAAGCTACACATCAGGGCTTATATAGCCTTCTCCTGGCTCAGAGAATGTAACAACCTTGTTGACTCACTGGCCAATCAAGAAGTGTCTACTGAAAAACAAGCCTCCCACCCCAGGCTTCAGGTGCACTTTAGCCTAGGGGCAGGGAAGATCTTTAAATTTGCATTTCCATTACAGCATGTAACAAAATTATATAAAATTTATTGAAAGATATAAAAACAGAAATAACTGTCTACCCAATGATTATTAACATCAAGCAAAGAATAAAACAGGGAGATGTAGGTTCAACAAAGATGTCCATCATCATGGAGGATGTCCAGTTCATAGACCAAACTGAAAAGCAATTCCCTATAGATAGGCCTTTGGTGAATTGTGCAGTTCTTTTAATGACCCCACCTTCCCACCAGCTTCTGTGACAATTATTCAGAGAATAATAATGATAATAATAAATATTGTCTCATTTTGTCCCTACAACAACTCTATGAGATAGATGCTATTATTAGATGCGGAGGACAGAACACTGAACCTGTAGTTGGGAAGACTCAAATTCAAATCCTGCCTCAGATACTTATTCGCTGTGTGACCCTGGGTAGGTCATTTAACTTCTATTTGCCTCAGTTTCTTTATCTATAAAGTGGGTCTAATAATAGCATTTACCTCTTAGTAAATGTTGTGGGGATGAAATGAGATAATATCTATAAAGGGCTTTGCAAACCCTAAAGCACTATATAAATGCTATCTTCTTTATTGTTATTATTATTACTATTCTCTGAATAATTAAAGCTGAGGATTACCCAAAGGTGGGTATGATCAGGCTGCAATACATTACAAATGAAAAATTGCATAAGAAAAGCAGAATAAGGAATGTCATAATATATTATTGGAAAGAGAATGAGATAAAAGATGGACTGCCTGAGTGTTCCAATGGTATCCATCCAAGGTCAAGAGAATTTGAAAGAATCACACAAGGATTAACCTACATGCTATTAGTGTCATCAGTTATCCAACCTTATTTTCAATGATTTCCTCTTATGTGAACCTGAACTTTGCTTTTATAAAAATATATTAAAGGGGCAGCTAGGTGGTGCAGTGAATAGAGCACCGGCCCTGGAATCAGGAGGACCTGAGTTCAAATCTGGCTTCAGACACTTAACACAAAAACTAGCCATGTGACCTTGGGCAAGTCACTTAACCCCAACTACCCTCCAAAAAGAAAAAAAGAAGATATATTAAGAAGATTGTATGTGACTTCTGTTAGGGCATGAGATGTCAGCAAGTATCCCCCTTCTTGCAGGAGCTCAGCTAAACTTCCCTGTTTTTGTAATTGCTCTGTTCAACTTAGCTAAAGATAATTCCTCATTTGAGTTCATCATCTTTCTACATGACACTAAACTAAGATACTGTTGATACCAATAGCTTATTAATCAACAAGTTTTCATGTGGGTTATACAGCTTTTTTCCATTTCCCCATCCCCAGAAATTATAAATTGTAAAACTCTTATTGCCTATTGTTATAGCATTCAGTTACCTTGCTTTAATGTTGTCATGTGGGGTCAAGAACATCCCCAAGACAAATCTTATAAATCAACCTACTTTCATGGTCTCATGATACTTCCCCATTCTGGCAAAAACTATGAATATGTATTAGATTCTATGAATATGTATTAATCATATGAATATGTATTGTGATTAGTTCTTTTTTACTATAAAAGAAGACTATTAGACTCATTCAGGGTCTTTAGCTCTTGAGAGTCCATTGACCCATTTATTGGCAATTGGTAGCTTGCTAATAAATTGGTTTTTGCTTGGAATTCAGTCTCTCAGATTGTTATCACAACAGTGAAGAAGGTTCCCAACTCACTGGGTGAACCTTCTGTGTCAGTTTATAGAAGATTTGGGCAGGATGGACATTCAAGGATGAATATGGGATCTGCATCGTTGGAAGGAATCCTCACATTGGTTGCTTTGTAAATCCACTGGAATACAGGAGTAGGTGCAAGGCTCATATGACAGCAAAAAATGGTGGGGGGGAGGAGACGGGGTGCATCTAGGTGGCACAGTGAATAGAGCACCAGCCCTTGAGTCAGGAGGACCTGAGTTCAAATCCAGCCTCAGACACTTAACACACACACATAAAAAACTAGCTATGTGACCTTGTGCAAGTTACTTAACCCCAATTGCCCTACTTTCCCCTCTCCAAAAAGAAAAAAAATGGTGCAGGGGAAAGAGCAGTGGACCTGGATTTGGAGAGGTGAGTTGAAATCTTGGCTCTGTCTCTTATTACCTGTGTGATCTTGGGCCAATCACTCAATTTCTCTGGGCCTCAGTTTCTCCATCTTATAAAATTAAAGAGTTAGATTAGATCAGAAGTATCAAACTTGAAGCAACCTGTATGGGCAGTAACCAGATTAAAAAGTAACTAACAGAATTTTAAAAATATATAATACAACCTAGATAATACTAATTTATAGTTTTCTAAGTCAATATGTAGCCAGCAGGGATACGTTTCTTTTTGAGTTTGACACCACTAGAATTGATGACCTCTAAGGTCCCTTCCAATTCTAAACCTATACTCCTATGTATGATCTTATGATCCTAAAGCACTGTTAAGTTCTAAGGACCCAAAGACAAAACCAAAATACTCCTGATACCTACTCTACTTGAGTCAACATATGTGCACATAAATTAATATGGTATAAAGAAAATGGAAAGTGTCCAGAAGAGAGGGTGGTCAACAGTATCCATAACCACAAAGAGTTCAAGGAGATTGAGAACTGAAAAAAGGCCATCAAATTTTGGAAGCCAGAATGCAAGAGGATTAGAAGTGAGGAAGTAGAGACAGCAAGTGTCAATGATTCTTTCCAGGAATTTGGTAGAAAAAGGAAAGACATAGGGTGATGCCTTTTTTTTTTTTTTTAGTTTACATCATTCATTTCCACAAGATTTTGAGTTACAATTTTTCTCCCTGTTTTTCCCCTACCCACCACCCCAAAACAGTGATCCCACTGAATATCCCCTCCCCCAATTTTCTCTCTCCCATATCTTCCCCCATCCCCCCTCTGACTTTCCAGTAGGGCATGGTAGATTTCTATGCCCCAATGCCTGTATATCTTATTTCCCAGTTACATGTAAAATAATAGTAATATATATATATATTAAATATATATATGGTTCACACATATAAATATATATAATAGTAATATATATATATATATATATATTAAACATTTGATTTTAAACCTTTGAATTCCAGATTCTTTCCCTGCCTCCCTCATCACCCACCCTTACTGGGAAGATAAGGTTGTACATGTATAGCTATGCAAAACATTTCCATAGTGAATATATTGTAAAAGACTGACTATATTTTCCTCCATACTATCCCACTCCCCACTTCTTCTCTTCTCTACTTTAATCCTGTCCCTTTTCAAAAGTGGGTGCTTCCAACTTCCCTACCCTCCAGCCTGTCCTCCCATCATCCCCCCTCTCATCCCCTTCCCCCCTACTCTCCTGTAGGGTGAGATACCCTATTTAGTGTGTAGGTCATTCCCTCCCTAAGCCGAATTCAATGAGAATAAGGTTGATGCATTCCCTTTTACCTTCCTGTTCTTTCCATTGTAACAGTTTTCCCTTGCCTCTTCTATATGAGATAATTTACCTCATTCTATCTCTCCCCATCTCCTCTCATTATATTCCTCTCTCACCTCTTGATTTCAGCTTTTAAGTATCATCCCTTCCTATTCAACTGATCCTGTGCCCTCTGTCTATGTATACCTGTACACATATATACACACACACTCACACATGTATTCATATGCTCATATACCCTCATATATATATATATGTATATACACATTTATATTCCCTGCAGCTATTCTCATACTGAGAAAAGTTTCATAAGTTACAATTATCGTTTTTCCATGTAGGAATGTAAGTAGTTCAACTTTGATAAGTTTCTTATGATTTCTTTTCCCTGTTTACCTTCTCATGCTTCTCTTGCTTCTTGTATCTGAATGTCAAATTTTCTATTCAACTCTGGTTTTTTTTCATTAAGAATGCTTGAAAGTCCTCTATTCCATTGAATAACCATATTTTTCCCTGAAACATGATACTCAGTTTTGCTGAGTAGGTGATCCTTGGTTTTAATCCCCAGCTCCTTTGACCTCTGGAATATCATATTCCAAGCCCTTCAATCCCTCAGTGTAGAAGCTGCCAGATCCTGTGTTTGGTGGATTATTTCAACCTCTATTTTGCCCTCTGGTTCTAAAAACATCAGGGCAATTTTCCTTGAGAATTTCTTGAAGGATGATTTCTAGGTTCTTTTTTTGATCATGGCTTTCAGGTAGTACAATAATTTTTAAATTGTCTCTCCTGGATCTATTTTCCAGGCCAGTGGTTTTTTCCAATGAGATATTTCACATTGCCTTCTATTTTTTCATTTGTTTGGATCTGTTTAATAGTATCTTGATTTCTCATAAAGTCACTAGCTTTCATTTGCTCCAATCTAATTCTGAAGGAATGATTCTCTTCAGTGAGCTTTTGAGATTCTTTTTTCCATCTGGAAAAGTTGGCTTTTTAAGGCATTCTTCTCCTCATTGCCTTTTTGAGCCTCTTTTGCCATTTGAGTTAGTCTATTTTTTAAAGTATTATTTTCTTCAGTCAGGTTGTTGACTCTCATTTCATAATTTTCTTGCATCATTCTCGTTTCTCTTCCCAATTTTTCCTCCACTACTCTTATTTAGTTTTCAAAATCCTTCTCAAGCTCCTCTATGGTCTGTAAGCAGCTTATTCTTTTCTTGGGAGCTTCTGGTGCAGGAGTTCTCTTCCTCCTGTTCCATGCCCAGATTCTTTTTGTCCCCAAAACAGGAGTCTAATGTCGGATTGCTCTGCTTGCTTTGCTTCCTTTGCTTGCTCATGTTGCCACTCAATTACTTGACTTTTGAGCTTTTTGCCACAGTAGAACTCTGCTACCAGAGAGGGGAGCTTTGTCCCAGTCCCTGGGATTTTCTCAGCTGCTGGAGCTATTAGTTGTGTGCCCTCTCAGAAGCCTCCACTGGCTCTGGCACACTGGTCATGTACCCCAGGACCTCCACCACAGACAGTGGTCCAGATCCAAGCAGGTTAAAGCAAGAGCAATTACCCCTAAGACTGGTTGCTTGATCCCCCTACAGTCTGCAGGCCAGGATCTCTGAAGCAGCCATGTGGCAGTGGCTGCACGGCCACCATGCCTCAGTTGCTTCTCGCCCCGGGGCCAAAGGCCGGACCACACTCCCAAACTCCCAGGTCCCAAAGTCCACACTGCACTGACCTTTCACTTTGTCCTTAGCATCTATGGGTTGATAATTCTGGAAACCACCACAGCTGCTGGTGATCTGAAGTCCCTCCAGCTGGTGGCTGGTTGTAGCCACCCTGATGCTAAAACCTCAGGCTCCAGCAGGGCTGGGCTCAGCTCCCAACACACTGCACTGGCCACTTCCTGCTGGCTTGCCAAGCTGTCTTCAGCAGAAGATTAGCTTCTCTGTGTCATTTTGTGAGTTCTGTAACTCCAAAGTTTGTTTAGAGTCCTTTTTTACATGAATTGGAGGAGGTGGAAGCAGGAACCCCATAGAAGTCCTGTTTCTACTCTGCCATCTTGACTCTTCCCCCCTAGGATGATGTCTTGAGGGGATGATACAATCAAGTAAAGATTTTTTAAGGATGAAGTAGATCTAAGCATGTTTGTAGTAGAGATTGAAGGTAGGGGTGTGTGTGTGTGTGCATGTGTGCATGTAAATGTGTGTTTGCCTGTATGGAAAGAGATGAGGGTGAAAGAGAGAGAGAAAGAGAAAAAAGAGAGAGTGATGTGAGAGGAAGAGAGAGAGGGCTCTTGAAGAAAAAAGAATGGAATAGGATCAAGAGCATAGGAAGAAAAAACACCTCTTCTTTAGACACTGGAATCCAGAAGGAAAGGATGGGTGAAAATGTCATGCTTAGATTTCCCTCATCCTTAAAAAAAGACAAAAAACCTTCACTCAAGCTACTACCTTATACCTCTCCTCCCTTTCACTGTCAGACTCCTATAAAGAGAAATCTACCCTTTCTCACCACTCACTACTCAGTCCCTTGCAATCTGGTTTCACATCCCACTGTTCTCTTAAAATTTTCCTAATCTGTTCTTAAATGTTAAATCCAATGGTATCTTCTCAGGCCTCATCTTTATCAACATTTCTAAAGTCTTTGACACTAACTACTACCCTGTCATACTCAAAATTCTTTCTTCCCTTGGCTTCTGTGACATTGTTCTCTCCTGGCTCTCCTACTATCTGCTTAACCTCTCTTCAGTCTCCTCTGTGAGATTATCATCCATCTTCAGTCCTCTAACCAAGAATGTCCTCCAATGCTCTGTCTTGGTTCTTCTTCCTCTCTTCATCCTCTCTTAGTGATGTCACTCTCATGGGTTCAATTATCATCTCTGTGCAGACAACTTGCACAACTATATAACCAGCCCTCCACTCTTTCTCATGGACTTGTTTCCCATCTCTGCCTCTGCACTAGACATTTCCACATTGTTGTAAATCAGCCTGATTCAGGCCATCCTGAAGGTTCAGATTTGGGTTTGGAATGAAATGAAGTGAGATACTCATAGACTGTTGGACAATATAGAAAATATTTACATAGCCATAATATGGAAAGGACAATCAGCAAGGGTTTGGTGCTGACTTGGGTGATGTGTCTGATCAAAAGGCTGTCTTGAGTAACAGAGCCATAGGTTATCTGTCAGATCTGAAGAACACCTCATGGGCTCGCCTTTTTATGCCTTAGCTAACTAAAATGTCCTAACAGTGACTCAAGCCCCATTATAGACCAGTCATTTATAAGACATAGTTTCCCTGCCTTTTAAGGACAAACTCGCCTAGTTCATAGGTCAGGGGTACCATGAGATGTTATTATTTTAATATACATGGATGTCCTATTGACATTTCAAACTCAATATGTCCAAAATAGAAGTCACCTCCCCACAAACCCTTTCTTCCTCCTCCAAAATTCCCCATTTCTTGTGAAAATATTGCTACCCTTGCAGTCATCCAGATTTGCAAACTCATAGGCATTCTGGTCTCTTATATATCTCATCCCACATAATCAATATCAGTTTTTTCTTCATGCATCATTTACATCTGTCTCCTCTCCTCTGCCCTCCTCCAGGCCTTCATCCCATCTCTCCAATCTAATAGTTTCCTCATTGGTCTCCTTACCTTCAATTTATCCCCTTTCCAGTCTATTCTCCACATAGTTGCCAAAATAGTCTTCCTATGCCCCAGATCTGACCACACTTGTCCTTGTTTTTGTTCTATTCCAAAACTTCCAGTGGTTCCCTTTTTACATAAATGGGTTAGCCAACCCCTTCACAATCAAATGAGGCCTACCTTTCCAGCCTTATTTACTCTGCATTCCAGTCAGACCACACTCACTCGACATTCTATTGTCAGTACTAACAGTGCATTCATAAAAACTTCCTCCCTTTCCAAATCTTCCCTTCTCATCTCAGCCTTTTAGAATATTATCTGTTTTCAAAACTCAATTCAGTTGACACATCCTCTGTAGACTCTGTCATGATCCCTCCAAATGCCTGTGCTCTTGACTTTCTCAAATTACCCTCTCTATTATGCTATTCTGCATATGTGTTAGAATCACTCAATAGAATAGAAAGGACTGTTGATTTTGACTCTGTATCCTTAGTGCTTAGCATATACAGTAAGTATGGGCTTTAAAAAAAGGTCTATTGAAATCAATCCATCAAATTAGTAATATTTATGAAGTTCACACCATGTACTAGGTGCTTGGGGATATAAATACAGAAGCTAAACAATTCCTGTCCTCAAAAATTCTACATTTTGGTAGGAGAAACAAAGTCATGCATAGACACACATGTATGTACATATTACATATGTTTATATTGACTACAATAATGTATATATTTCATACATATATGTATTTATTATAAAGTATATACACAGCAGATATAAGTGAACATAAGTGTGAGTATGTGTGTGTGAATATGTATTTGCATGAGTGTGTGTGTGTGTGTGTGTGTGTGTGTGTGTGGTCAGGGGCAGCATTGACAGCTGGAGGGCCAGGAAAGGCTTTGTACATAGTACAAGTACATAGTACACAGCGCCTGAGCAGAGTCCTGAAGGAAACCAGAGATTCCAAAAGGTGCATTCCAGGCATGGGGAACAGGCAGTGCTAACACAGAGATAGGATTATTGCCAGTTTCTAAACTTTGAACAAACAAGAATATTTTTAGGAAAGCTTGAAAGTAAGCAAATTCTATTATGTATTTATATTGTTTGATAGAGGCAACCTGGCATAGTAGATAGAGGGCTGACCTTGGAGTCAGGAAAGTCTGGGTCAGGAAGGACAAATTTTAGCCATGGGACAGTTAATCAGACACTTAACTCTCAATACCCCAGGGGACTCTCTGAAACTAAAAGTTTCGTGAGCTACTGATCTGCATCACTGGAGAGAAGTTTCCCACTGGGAGTTCCACCTACAGATGAATCACACATATAAAAAAAAATCGTATTGTTAAATAGAGTAAATGTGTGGAACAGTTAAAAGCAGTGAAGAGCTCTTTAAGAGATAAGTATTACAAGTATAAATCCATTATCTACAATCTAAGCAGAGGATAGAAGCAATCATTTCAATTATGTGAAGGGCCTTTTTGTGAGGAGTACTAATTTTTGTGAGTTTCCTAGTGTTCAGGCTCTTGAAAATGTTAGGAAGACTTGAAGGCCTTAGAGTTCACATTTGGCCCTTTTTCAAGGACCACTTGATAATCAAGTGGACATGAGATGATATGTCTGACATTTAACACTCAGCTATTTTAATGAGAGTGTATGCATAGAAGATTTGTAAAGCCTCTTTTAGCTGCAAAAATCTGAATTTGTGGTTCTCCAAGGCAGAGTTCAAGAGTGGCAAACTTTTTTTTTTTTAAGCAATTGGAGTTAAGTAACTTGCTCAAGGTTACATCTGAGCCCGGGATTCGATCCTAACACTGGAGTCATCCTAACACTGGAGCCAGTGCTCTTAAGTGCTGAGCCACCTGGCCACCTGGCCACCCCTAAGCAATTGAGGTTAAGTAACTTGCTCAAGGTTACATGGCCAGGTGTTTCTGGGTGGGTGCTAAGTGTCTGAGCCCGGATTCGATCTCAGGTCATCCCAACTCTGGGGTGGGTGCTCTTACTCGCTGTGCTACCTGGCCACCCCAAGGAGTGGCAAACTTAATGGGGGTAGTTGGTAGAGACCAAGGTTTCATACCTGACTCTGCTGTTAATTTGCTGCGTCATCTAACCTCTCTGGGTCTCAGGGGATGGCATTAACTAAGCCTTTCCCAGTTTCAGAGTTTTAAGTATGCATCTCCCTTGGTCTCCATTTCTTTATCTGTAAAATGAGGGGGCTGAACTAGATGGCCTCAGAGGTCCTCTTAGCTCTAGACCTATGATCCTTGGATGACTTCCTTAATATATAGGTGATTTTTTGTTTCTTTACCTGTTTTGGAATGCTACAGGATAAGTTACCAACACTTAATTCCCACTCCAGTGGCCTGACGCCGGAGATAAGCAACTCTGCAAGATGGTTGGATGAGGTGGCCTCTCTGGTCCCTTCCTGTTCTAGAACTCTGATCCTGTAAGCCTGCAAAGGTCCAGTTTGCAAGCTGGGTGGGCCTTCTACAGTGAACTGCCTACCTTGCAACCATGAGCCCAAGTAGGTATAGTCATTTAACCCTAATGAAACTCTTTTATAATATTGAATTGGCAGCTAGGTGGCACAGTAGATAGAGTGCTGGGTATAGAGCCAGGAAGATTCGTGTTAACTCTTTTTTTGGTTAATATTCTAGACTTAAGAAAGTGATGGCAAAAATATTTATAGCAGCTCTTTTTATGGTGGCAAAAAATTGGAAATCAAGGGGATGCCCATCAGTTGGGGAATGGCTCAACAAGTCATGGTATATGAATGTAATGGAATAACTATTGTGCCATAAGAAATGAGGAGCAGATGGACTTCATAATAACCCAGAGAGACTTATATAAACTGATGCTGAGTGAGGGGAGCAGAACCAAGAGAACTTTGTACACAATTACAGACACAGCATATCTGTGATGGCTAACTTTGATAGACTGGGCTCATCTCAGCAATGCAAGGTCATTAGACAACTCCAGAGGACTCATGATGGAAAGGGACATCCACATCCAGAGAAAGAATTACAGAGTCTGAATGCAGATTGAAGCAAATACTTGCTCTCTCTCTTTTTTGTTTTGTTTTATTTTGTTTCTTCTTCCTTTTTGTTCATTCCATTGGTTGTAATTCTTCTTTGCAATTTGACTAATATTTAAGGTGAAGGTATATGTAGAACCTCTATCGGATTTCATGCTGCCATGGGGGGTGAAGAGGGGGTGCAGAAAATTTGGAACTCAAAATCTTGTGGAACTGAATATTGTAAACTAATAGTAAATAAATTTTTAAAAGGAAAAAAAAGAAAGTGATGGAGTGCAGGTTGGGAGAGTATAGGGCAGGAAATATTGGCATAGATTAATTACTTGTATGTATATGTATGTACCAGTATGTGGGGTCGCTGGATGGTGCTAGGAAAATCTGAGTTCAAATCCAGTCTCAAACACTTACTAGCTCTGTGATCCTGGGCAAGTCACTTAACTCTGTTTGCCTCAGTTTCCTCATCTATAAAATGAGCTGGAGAAAGAAATGGCAAACCACTCCAGTATCTTTGCCAAGAAAAATATGGATTGGTGAAAAGTCAGAAATGACTAAAAACAACTGAAAAACAACATTGAACTGGAAAAAGTGAGGAAATAGGTAAGAACAGGAATAAGGACTGGTCCTGTGGTCTCACTGGTATAGAGAGTTCCCAGGGGAGAAAAATTCCCTTTGTGAATGCAAGTCAGTACCAACTCTGCAACTTAAAATCTTAAGAAAGCTGCCTAGAGCACCAAGAGGTTAAATAACTTTAGAGGGGTGTTGTCACTGACTTTGACCCTTGACCAATGTCATTAACTCAGTATGTGTCAGAGGTGGCACTTAAGTTAAAAAAAAAAACACCAACAATTTTCAAAAGCAGGTACTTTTTTGCTACTCTCTTTTAGGAGAGAAAGCGTAAGTGATGGATCCCTTTTATCCTGTAGTTTCCTAAGGGACAGCTAGGTGGAGCAGTGGATATAATCACTGATCTTAGAGTGGGGGGGTGGGGTGGGAGGGCAACCTGAGTTCAAATTCTACCTCAGACACTAAAATCACCCTGGGTAAATCACTTAACCCTAATTGTATCCTCTCAAAACACACAAACACAGGGTAATTAGTAATTAGGAGAAAAGAAATTAGTAATTAGGAGAAAAATAAATTTCTGTATAAAGATACTTATAGCTATGTTATTTGTAATAGTGAAGAATTGTAAACAATCTAAATTCCTAATAGTAGATGGCTGAAAACTGGTAGTTAAGTGTAATGCATAAACAATAAATTTAAGGAATATACAGAAACATGGAAAGACCTACACAAAATAATGCCAAATGAAAAAATAAGAACTCAAACAGTATACTCATTGACTACCAACACTTACTTACATGAATCTATAATGAGAGTAGGAGATTTAAAAGGAGCTGCTAGTGAGTTGTTATTAGTATTTATAGGTTTTAGTAGTGAACAAAAAGATATGTATATTGAATTGAACTGTTTGTTGAATTTCATTGTAAATAGTTTTGCATAATAGAGGAGTGCCCATCCACACTGACTGAGAGATTTTCCACAGACAGAGTCCTTTATATCATAGGTCTAGACAAAATCAAACAAAAAACACAATAAACTCATAAAACAAAAACAAAATTTATGTTCATGCCATGCATCATACCAATGTAATGGTAATGGAATTTGAAGATCTTCCATGACCCTTGTGCTGGCAAGCAAACAGGTACTTAGCACCTTGTTTCAAGCTCATGATTGTGTCAAGTATTAAGATCCAGAACTTGTGAATACCACAGTGGGATGAACTTGCTGATGTAACAGGAAGGGGCAGAATAAGGAGGAACTAATACCATATATAAGGAAAAGCCCAAGCTAGAGAGCCAGAACTTCTTCTGAGAACAGAATTGAGAACTTTTTTTTTTTAAAGCAATTGGGGTTAAGTAACTTGCTCAAGGTTACATGGCCAGGTGTTTCTGGGTGGGTGCTAAGTGTCTGAGCCCAGACTCGATCCCAGGTCATCCCGACTCTGGGGCCGGTGCTCTTACTCGCTGTGCTACCTGGCCGCCCCAAATTGAGAACTTCTAAGAGTCAGCCAGAGCTGCTGAGAACTCCTGAGAGCCAGCCAGAACTGCTGGGAATGAGAACTGCTGGGAATGAGAACTGCTGGGAGCCAGAACTACTGGGAGCAAGCAGTGTGGAGGCTAAGGAGCTACCATGAGTGAGGAGAGGAGGATCCTTGCTTGAGGAAGCCTGTTTTGTTTTGAAGGTTTGGGAATATGGGTATTCACTGCATTGACTATGTGTACCAACTTAGTGGTTACTGTAATGACTTTGACTTTCTGGTTTTGGGATTCAGTTTTCTGATATTTGAATAAATGCTTTGGTTCTGCTCTCCATGTGGAGAGCCTGTTACATTTTGTGATTCACAACTACAACAGAATATTCATAGCCACTGTGGGTACTGTGAATATTGCATTGGTGTTACAACCACTCCCTCCAAATGATCATCACTATTATCTATCTTTAGTTTCCAGAAGCTATACTTTTTTTTTAATGATCTTTTTTTTTTTTTGGTCTTTATTAATTTGTTTACTTTTCGTTTATAAGATTCATTACCACAATTCCTTGAGTTTCAAATTTTCTCTCTCTCCCTCCTCCCCCCCACCCATGGCAGCATACAACCAAGTATAGTATCTGCAAACACTTTCACATTAGGCATTAGTCAGGTTATAAAGAAGGATTGTAACAGATGGAATGAAGAATGGGAAAGAGGAAACAACCAAACAAGAAAACGAAAAAGGGAAGGTAGTTTGCTTCAATCTGGGTTCAATCTCAGTTCTTTCTCTGGATGTAAACATCTCTCTCCATCATGGGTCTTTTGGGTTTGATTTATGTCTCTGGATTGCTGAGAAGAGTCCAGTTTATCAAAGTTGGTCGTCACACATACGTTGTGTGTGTAATTGTGTACAAATTCCTCCTGGCTCTACTCTTCTCACTCAGCATCAGTTCGTATAAGCCTCTCCAGGTAAATATGAAGTCCATCTGCTCCTCATTTCTTATTGCACAATAGTATTCCATAACATGCATATACCACAACTTGTTCAGCCATTCCCCAATTGATGGGCACCCCCTTAATTTCCAATTCTTTGCTACCACAAAAAGAGCTGCTATATTTTTGTACATATGGGTCTTTTTTCCACTTCTATTATCTCTTTGGGATACAACCCTAGAAGTGGTATTGCTGGGTCAAAGGGTATGAAATTATTTATAGCCCTTTGGGCATAATTCCAGATTGCCTTCCAGAATGGTTGGATCAGTTCACAACTCCACCAGCAATGCATTAGTGTTCCAATTTGTCCACATCCTCTCCAGCATTTGTCATTTTCCTGTTTTGTCATCTTAGCCAATCTGATTGCTGAGATGTGGTACCTCAGAGTTGTTTTGATTTGCATTTCTCTAATCAATAGTGATTTAGAGCATTTTTTCATTTGCTTATAAATATCTTTAATTTCTTCCTCTGTAAACTGCCTGTTCATATCCTTTGACCATTTATCAATTGGGGAATGACTTGTATTCTTATAGATTTGACTCAATTCTCTGTATATTTTAAAAATGAGTCCTTTATCAGTGACATAGGTTGTAAAAATTCCCAATTTTCCACTTCCCTCTTAATTCTGGTTACATTGGCTTTGTTTGTACAGAAGCTTTTCAATTTAATGTAATCAAAATTATCCATATTGCATTTTATAATGCCCTTGTTTGGTCATAAAGTCTTCCCCACAAATCTGACAGGTAAGCTATTCCTTGCTTTCCCAGATTGCTTACAGTATCAGCCTTTATACCTAGATCATGCATCCATTTAGACTTGATTTTGGTATATGGTGTTAGATAGTAGTCTATGCCCAGTTTCTGCCATACTATGTTCCAGTTTTCCCAGCAGTTTTTGTCAAATAGTGAGTTCTTATCCCCAAAACTGGGGTCTTTGGGTTTATCAAACAGTAGATTACTATAGTCATTGACTTCTGAGTCTCATGTATCCAATCTATTCCATTGATCCACTACTCTATTCCTCAGCCAGTACCAAGCAGTTTTGAGGACTGCTGCTTTACAGTACAGATTAAAATCTGGTATAGCTAGTCCACCATCTCTAGCATTTCTTTTCATTGATTCCCTTGATATTCTGGACCTTTTGTTCTTCCAAATGAATTTTGTTGCTATTTTTTCTAGCTCTATAAGGTAGTTTGTTGGTAAACTGATTGGTATGGCACTAAATATATAATTTAATTTAGGTAAAATTGTCATTTTTATTATATTAGCTTGACCCAGCCACGAGCAATTGATGTCTTTCCAATTAGTTAGATCTGACTTTATTTGTGTAAAAAGTGTTTTGTAGTTGTGTTCATATAGGTCTTGGGTTTGTTTTGGCAGGTAGATGCCCAAATATCTTATAATGTCTACAGTAACTTTAAACGGGTTTTCTCTTTCTATCTCTTGCTGTTGAATTTCATTAGAAATATACAGGAATGCTGAGGATTTATGTGGGTTTATTTTATATCCTGCAACTTTGCCAGATTTATTTATTGTTTTAAGGAGTTTTTTACTTGATTCTCTAGAATTCTCTAAGTATATCATCATATCATCTGTAAAGAGTGATAGCTTGGTCTCTTCTTTGCCTAATTTGATTCCTTTGATTTCTTTATCTTCTCTAATTGCTACTGCTAACATTTCTAGTACCAGACTGAATAAGAGGGGTGATAGTGGACATCCTTGTTTCACCCTGATCTTATTGGAAATGCTTCTAGCTTCTCCCCATTACATATAATACTTGCTGATGGCTTTAAATAGATGCTACCTATTATTTTAAGGAAGGCTCCATTTATTCCTATTCTTCCTAGTGTTTTTAATAGGAATGGATGTTGTATTTTGTCAAAAGCCTTTTCTGCATCTATTGAAATAATCATGTGGTTTTTGCTAGTATTATTGTTGATATGATCAATTATACTGATGGTTTCCCTAATATTAAACCAAAATGCATTCCTGGAATAAATCCTACCTTATCAAAGTGTATTATTCTTGTGATAAGTTGCTGTAGTGTTTTTGCTAATATTTTATTTAAAATTTTTGCATCTATATTCATGAGGGAGATTGGTCTATAATTTTCTTTCTCTGTTTTATCTCTTCCTGATTTAGGTATCAGTACCATATTTGTGTCATAAAAAGAATTTGGTAGGACTCCTTCTTCACTAATTTTCCTGAATAGTTTGTAGAGTACTAGAATCAATTGTTCTTTAAATGTTTGATAGAATTCACTAGTAAATCCATCTGGCCCTGGAGATTTTTTCCTAGGCAGTTCACTGATGACTTGTTTGATTTCTTTTTCTGAGATGGGGTTATTTAAGTAATTTACTTCCTCCAGTTAATTTGGGCAACCTATATTTTTGTAAATTTCATCCATTTCACTAAGATTGTCAAATTTATGTGCATACAACTGGGCAAAATAATTCCTAGTTGTTGTTTTAATTTCCTCTTCATTGGTGGTAGGTTCACCCTTTTCATTTTTGATATTCATAATTTGGTTTTCTTCTTTTTTTATCATATTGACTAAGGGTCTATCAATTTTATTGGTTTTTTCATAAAACCAGCTCTTAGTTTTATTTATTAATTCAATAGTTTTCTTAATTTCAATTTTATTAATCTCTCCTTTGGTTTTCAATATTTCTAATTTAGTATTTAATTGGGGATTTTCAATTTGTTCTTTTTCTAGCTTTTTCAATTGCATGCCCAATTCATTGACCTTTCTTTTCTCTAATTTATTCATGTATGCACTCAGGGATATAAAACTTCCCCTAAGAACTGCCTTTGCTGCATCCCACGAATTTTGGTATGTTGTCTCATTATTGTCATTCTCTTGAATGAAGTTACTGATTGTTTCTATGATTTCTTGTTTGACGCACTCATTCTTTAGGATTAAATTGTTTAGTTTCCAATTGGTTTTTAGTCTGTCTTTCCATGGCCCTTTATTGCATATGATTTTTATTGCATCATGATCCGAGAATGATGCATTTATTATTTCTGCCTTTCTGCACTGAATTGTGAGGTTTTTATGTCCTAGTACATGGTCAATTTTTGTGTATGTGCCATATACCACTGAGAAGAAGGTATATTCCTTTTTATCCCCATTCAGTTTTCTCCAGAGATCTGTCATACCTACCCTCTCTAAAATTCTATTCACCTCCTTAATTTCTTTCTTGTTTATTTTGGGGTTTGATTTATCAAGCTCAGAGAGGGGGAGATTAAAGTCTCCCACTGGTATAGTTTTGCTATCTATTTCTTCCTCTGATTCCCTTACCTTCTCCTCTAGGAATTTGAATGCTATACTACTTGGTGCATATATGTTAAGTAATGATGTTGCTTCATTCTCGATGGTGCCTTTTAGCAGGATATAGTTTCCTTTCTTATCTCTTTTAATTAGATCAATTTTTGCTTTTGCTTTATCTGAGATAAGGATTGCTACCCCTGCTTTTTTTACTTTAGCTGAGGCATGATATATTTTACTCCAGCATTTTACCTTTACCCTGTATGTATCCTTCTGTTTCAGATGTGTTTCTTGTAAACAGCATATTGTAGGATTATGATTTTTAATCCATTATGCTATCCACTTCATTCCAGTTATGATTATTATCTGTTTCTTTCCCTCCATCCTATTCCCTCCCCTGTTAATGGTTATATTTTTTCTCCCCTTCTCCCTTCCCCTCCTTAATAGTTTTCCTTTTGACCACCACCTCCCTCAGTATTCCCTTATCAGTCCCCTTTCCCTTTTTCTTCCCTTCCCCCTTACTTCTTCCCTCCCTACTAACCACCCCCCTCCTTTTGTAGCCCTTTCCCCCTCCTACTGCCTGTAGGATATTTTTATACTTAATGAAGTATGTTATTTCTTCTTCACACCAAGGGTGACAGGAACAAATCTCATGCAAAGCTCCTCACCCTCCCCTCTTTCCCTCTAATATGATCAATGTTTTGCATCTCTTCTCCATAGAGTCCTATGCTTAACTGGTTGTTATTCCCTTCTTGCACCAGACCCAAAGAAGGAAAAACTCATATAATACTCATCTCCCTCCCTTCTTTTCCTCTGCTATATTGTTTTTATGCCTCTTTGTGTAGCATAATTTACCCTTTTCCACTTCATTCATTCCTCTTCTTCCATTGCAATCCCTTTGTAGCCCTTAATAAGATTTTTTTAATCATCATTTTGTGTAATTTATACTCATACCCTCTACTTGTCTATAAACAGTTTGCTCTTATTAAATAACAAGGTGTGTGTGTGTGTGTGTGTGTGTGTGTGTGTGTGTGTTTTCCTTGTTTACCTTTTATGTCACTCTTGCATCTAGTAATTGGAGGTTGAATTTTCCATTGAGCTCTGGCTTTTTCATCAGAAAGGTTTGGAAATCTGTTATATTGTTGAATGACCATCTCTTTGCCTGGAAGAATATGTTCAGTCTCACTGGATAGGTGATCCTTGGTTGTAATCCAAGCTCTTTTGCCTTGCAGAAAATTGAATTCCACTGCCTCCAATCTTTCAGTGTAGAGGCTACCAAATCCTGTGTGATCCTCACTGTGGTTCCTTGATATTTGAATTGTTTCTTTCTGGCCACTTGAAGTTTTTTCTCTTTTACCTGGTAGTTCTTGAATTTGGCCACAACATTTCGAGGACTTTTCAATTTGGGATCTCTTTCAGTGGGTGTCCGGTGGATTCTCTCAATTTCTATTTTACCCTCAGGTTCTAGTATCTCAGAGCAGTTTTCCTTAATGAGCTCTTGGAGAATGTTGTCCAGGCTCATTTTTTCATCATGATTTTCTGGTAGGCCTATGATTCTAGGTTATCTCTCCTGGATCTGTTTTCCAGGTCAGTTATTTTTCCTTTGAGATATTTTACCTCTTTTTCTAATTTTTCATTCTTGTTGTTTTGTTTGACTAATTCTTGGTTCCTCATAGAGTTATTTGTTTCAATTTGGTTGATACTGGTTTTTAGCAAATCATTTTCCTTGGTTAGTTTTTGAAGCTCCTTTGCCATATCATACACTTTTCTTTTTTTTAAAGCAATTGGGGTTAAGTAACTTGCTCAAGGTTACACGGCCAGTTATTATTATTTCTGGGTGTGGTGCTGAGTATCTGAGCCCGGATTTGATCCAGGTTATTCCAACACTGGAGCCGGTGCTCTTACTCGCTGAGCCACCTGGCCGCCCCTAAGCAATTGGGGTTAAGTAACTTGCTCAAGGTTACATGGCCAGGTGTTTCTGGGCTAAGTGTCTGAGCCCGGGATTCGATCTCCAGGTGTTCTCAACTTACTCAATACTCTCACTCCACCTCTGGGGAGAGGAATTTTTTTTAATCTGTCACAGAAGAAAACAATAAGGAAAGGAGTTGCTGGGGATTAACTGCCCCCAAAGAGCTCAGAAAGCAAGCTTCTCTTTACTTCTTTTCTCCCTAACATGACTACTTAGCTTGTTCTTTGCCCAGGAGAATTCACCATCTATCTGGGCCAGATTCATTTTGATCTCTGTTTTGGGGAAACTTAATTATATGGTTTTAATAAAAATCTCTTTGGTTCAGTTTGAGCAGTTGGCTGGCACTCCAAGTATTTTTACGAAGAGTTTCTTTTTTTCTCTCTCTGTAGCCAACCATAACGTCCTGTTTACCTGTTGTTTTTTCTTTTTTCTCCGAGGTCACATGCACACAATGAATGCTATCTTAGAGAAAGCATTTTTGAAGATGCATGAAAAATATAGAAAGTGAATATACTCTTAGCAGAGACAAGGAATGAGGGGGTTGGGGAAAAAATTCACCTCTTGCTTAAGAGAATGAGATGTGCAGAAGGGAAACAGAGGACTTGAATAGGAATCAATAGCTCTACTGTCAGAAGTGTGATAAGTATGGCTCCCTACATCAGCTCTGTCCAGCATCTTTCAGTACTGATCAAAAGATGGTTATTTCAGTGGTTCAGCATCCTCTCATGCTGTGGTGTTTCTGCTCAGAGTTTGGATATATAAGCTATGGTAGGGGGCAGGCAGTGGCTAGGAATTCTAAGGGATGGAAATGAAGAAGGAATGTATTATAGGTGCGAGGGAGAGAATATGCACAGGCAATGAGGTAGGAGAGGCATTGCTAAATTTAGGAAACAGCAAGTAGCCCTGTTATCTAGAATGTAGAGTGAATGATGGAAAAGAATATCCAGGAAGACTGGCAAGGTGGACTCTAGGCATATTGTGAAGAACTTTAAATGCAAAGCTGAGGAGTTTATATTTTATTCTGGAGCAATAGATAACTCTTGAAGACTTTTTGAGCCAGGAAGCGACATAGTTATATTTGTATTTTGGGAAGAATAATTTTGGCAACTGTCTGGAAGATGAATTATAGAAGGTAGAAGTTGGAAGACAGCAGTCTAATTATTACACTATTTCAATACTCCAAGTGGGAGGTCATGAGGATCTGAACTAGGACCTGAACATAAATGTGGGTATAAGGTACTGCCTCTTTGTTATGTGGACATATTGATTAATGAAAAGGGGGGGGGGGAATAGGAGAGATTGTATGGGGAAAACTAATGAAATCAGCCTAAGAAGAAATATAGTCCATCAGTTAAAAGTGCTTGAGGCACAGACTATCCAGAGAGGGTAGTTTATTTCATTTATTTACAAATGACTATTTTCAAGGTTTTGAAGAACATAGTTAAGAAATTGTAACTCTCAGAACAGTTTGGAGAATGTGGGAAATTATATATGTATATGTATATATAAAAATTTTACCAGATAGAACTGAGGTTTTCAGTCTGAGTTAGAGATAGGTCACTGCTCATGAGGAAACCCTAATTTGAGGCATGAAAAGACCGGGAAAAAAAACAGGAAAAGAAAGAGGAGAGGAAATGAGAGAAGTAGAACACTGGAGTCAGATGTAGCTGGAGACAGAAAAAAAAAACCCAGAAGATAAAGAGAGAAGATGCTTATAAAAAGTTGACTTCAGAAATGGACAGTAGTTGAGTACAATTGACAGACTGATTTTGCAGCTAATGCAAGGAGTTATTTGACTAGAGGAAAGAACTTTAGCTGCTGAAAATTGGTTAGGGGAAAGCAGAATCTTTCCCTGTGTGAAGAATTGATAGTGTTTATTGCCTTTTAGTGACATCTACAGTCTAAAAGAGAGGAAATCTCTCAGGGGATTGCCTGTGTTGCTTTTTACTGCCCTCTATAATTTGAAAGGGAAAAACAGAGGGTGACATAAGCCTTACATCTGCTTTGCTTTGAGCTGTTCAGGTATAGTTTTGCTTAAAAAAAAGTATAACACTTTCTCTATACCCTGCCAGTGGTGGCTGTGTGTTAAAAGAGCTTGACACTGTTTCACTGACCTGAGAATAGTAGACAAGTAGTTTTACCCAGAAGGAGAACTGTGAAAAGTAGAAGGAGAATATGTAACAAAGTTATTTTGCCTACTATATGGCACATGGTGCATAACAGTTGTTCCCTAAGGACATAAAGGTCCACAGTACAGAATTACGAGTTATCCTGAGCATATGGGTTTCCCTCACATATCTCCCTGCTAGTTTTCTAAAACTATATAACCACTCTTCCCTCATGAATAATGTGTGTATTGGCTTATGGATGGATCATGATATTTTGATTACTCATGTATTTGCCTTCTAAAGAATAAACATATTATGGTTGTTATTTCTTTTCTTCTCATTTAGCAAATATTTTATGTTTAAGAGTTAGTGGTATCATTGTGATTATTTTTGTGTAAATGGGAAGCACACTAGTGGGGGCTCAAAAGCTATTGTTTTTGAGTAGCAAGAATGTATTTCTTACCTTCCTCCTTGTATACATACAACTCAGTGTTGTCCCTATGGAAAGTTTGAGTAGTAACAGAATGGCTGTCCCTCTAGGGAATCGCCCTGATCTGCTGAAATGGGTGGAGTTGGGATGAGAAAGTCAGTTCCAGCAAGCCCAGAGAGAGAAACAGAATGGAAGTGTCATATCATGTATCATTAACAGGCTACTGGGGCATCATCCCTTTACAATACTGATTTTGACCCAATTCACTCCACATGATGATGGAAAAAAATATAGGAAAGAAATTCAACTAGCATGTATTAACTCTCTCTCTCTCTTTGTGTATGTATATATGCATATACAGTAAAATCTATCTGATAAAATTAAAATACATACATATATATGTATATGCAAGCCTGTATGCATATATATATACATATATACACATATACATATACATCTATATACACACACATTGAAAGAGAGAGAAAGAGAGAGAAAAATGTGGGTGTTAGAAAAATCATTGAAAAGTAGAGCTTAAAAAACAATAAACCACAGGAAGCCTGCATTTTTTTAAACCCTTTTTGGAAGTCTAGGAAAAGTATAGCCCAGGAATAAAAATACCAAGTACTTGGGAAAAAACCCAGATTGGCCAAAAAGGCAGCCATAGAAGCTTTTACAGGGAAAAGACATCTTTCTAAATATGGAGACAGGCCCAAGGGAGGAGAACAAGAAGTTTGGAAAATGTGACAGGTTATGACAGGTTGGGGCCAAAAACCATAAAAAAATCACTTGAACAACAGGCCAAAAGGAATTATAAGGCCATTACCCAGAAAATATTTAAATATTAAGGAATTCAGAGGGAGAATCAATGGAGTTCACAATGATAAGGATTCAATTAGGGATGAGATAACACACAGATGGAATAAATCATTTGCCTCAATCTCTGGAAATCAAGAGGATGAGAACATTTTCATAAATTGTAGTGGAAAGGGGCAGCTAGGTGGAGCAGTGAATAGAGCACTGGCCCTGGAATCAGGAGGACCTGAGTTCAAATTTAACCCCAATTGCCCTACCTTCCCCCCTCCAAAAAAAAGCAAAAAAAAAAAATTGTAGTGGAAAGCACAGTAGCCTTGGAGTTGGGAGACCTAGAGTCATATCCTGGCTTTTACATTTACTAGTTATGGAATCATGGGCAAGTCACTTCCTTTCTCTGGTCCTCATTTACTACATCCAAGAAATGGCAATTATTATGCTTGCCAATTCAATTTAAGAAACATTTGTTAAGTACCTACTTATGAGCAAGATACCATACATGTTGCTCAGGTAAAGATAACAGAATCTGAAATGACTTCTTCTTTCATGGAATTTACATTCTCCTGGGGAAAGGCAGCATTTCTACAGGTAAGTAAGTACAAGAGGACTTGAGGAAGGCAAGAACCCTACAGAACCCCTGGGGGTGGGGATAGGGGTGGGTGTATTGAGAAAGGCTTCATATAGGGCTCAACCTTAGAGGAATCTGAGGAACATAAGGGGTTCAAGAGTGAAGGCAGTGTGTACATAGCTTATGCAAAGACATGGGGATGGTACACAGAACGCCACATTAGGGCATACCTACAGCAAGGATGGGGCATCTAGGATGCCGACCTAGAACACTAAATTTAAAAGTTACTACCGCTTGAACATGCTCGAGTAAGCTCCTTCTTCTTCCTTCCCTTCTCTCTCCTCCTCTTCAGCAGCAGCTTCAAGCCAGCATCAGTGAGTGGGCCTCTGTCTCTTCCTATACAATGTAGTTTTCCCCAGGGTGTGCTAGACCTAGCTTGGGCTGACTTGAGACAGACAACTATTAAATTTTCAGTGTGAGCATTTATACCTCAGAGATTGGAAGATACTATAAACCAGGACTTGATTTATTGGTTTGCTGATTGTTTAGATTTAAGAAAGTGATGTAAAAAATGTTAACACAGATTAAACTTGAAAGTGTGTCCTAAGTACAATTATTTTTACAGAGTCAGTTGTTAAACATTTATGAGAACACTCCTGTTCTTTCTCCAACTGAGGGTGCCATTCATGCCACTTGACCCTGGTGCAAAAATTCCTAGTTATGGCTCTTCATTCAGGGAATAGCTAATAGGCTATTTGGATTGGAAGTCTGTGAAGGGGGTTAATATGAAATAAGTTTGGAAAGCTAGCCTCCCGGAGTGGAAAAGGGCTTTCTTTGTAAGACATAAAGCACTACAGAAATATGAGTTATAATGATGATGAGGATGATACAATCAATAATTAATAAAAATTAATTAATAATAAATCCAGGCAAATACCGGCGGAGAGAAAACCAACATGGCTTCTATAAGGGGAAATGACATTTGACCAATATCTTAGAGTTTGAATGGATACATATGCAGTGATGAAAAGGAACCTGTGTTTAGAGTCCAGTTAAAGTTTCAAATAACTTCTGATGAGGTTACACACATAGGACAGATTTTTTAAAATGAGTTGTGATAGGTTTGTAGTCCTCTTTTTCATACATATCCAACTGGTTTGGAGACAAAAAACAAAGGGCAGGGACAAACAGACATTTCTCTAAACAGAGAAGTGTAAACGAAGTTTGGGGATGGTGCCTGAGTTCTTCCAGACGAGTGGCACCACAACAAATTTCAAGATCACCCAAGGTTACATAAGGAGTCAGAAAAAGAGCTAGCCACGCCTTGGGTCAGATGAACAAAGCTAGTAGGGGAAAAGAGGACATGGGCTCTAAGCTTTCACGTAGGAAGGAATGAATGAAGGAATCTTGGAATCTTGGTGTAGAGCATTTCTTAAACCCAGGATTCTAACCCTTTAGAACTTGAGAGAGATTAAGTTTAGGACTAGAAAGAAATCCTACTTTATCAAGTAAGAAGTAAACATCTAGATTTTCTTCCTTTCAGGAGGTAGCAACAGCCTAAAATATAGAGAGATTTTACAAATTCTTCTAAAATTGTTTCACCTCATCCCTATGTTACAGATTCATACCAGATCATTGACAGACACCAGGAGTGGGGACTTTTCTGAAATATTAGGTGAAAGGATGGGGAATGACTAGTCATTCCACAAACTGCCCCCACTTAAAAGCAGAATCCTGGGCCAAAGAGAGCAAAGAGGCATCTATGGCTTCCAGACCTCAGACTTGATTACTTTACCCAATTCATTGTTTGTCCTTTGTTCTCCTGGAGGACCATGGCATCAGGAAGGAGATGTCATGACTTGCAAGTGAATTGGATTTAGGTGAGGGAGGGCTGTGCAAAGTCACCAGCCTCACTTTCTCCTCTGGAGCCATCTGGGTCCAGTGGCCTTAATGCAAGAGGAGTCCAAATTTCACCTGTTCTCCCTAAAGAGCTCGGAGAGGGCCAAGTGATCTTGGTGTCTTAGTGATGGGGTACCTGATTAAGAATTGTTCTTCGGGGTGGCTAGGTGGCTCAGTGAATAGAGCACCGGCCCTGGAGTTAGGAGAATCCAACCTCAGACACTTAATATGTACTAGCTATGTGACCGTGGGCAAATCACTTAACCCCAATTGCCCTGCCCTCCCCCCCTCCAAAAAAAAAAAGACAAAAAAAAAGCTGTTCTTCCCACAGTCCTTTAAATCGCTGCTCCCCACCTTCTCCTCCTTACCAGCTCTACTGATCTACTGATCATCTACTGATGGATTCGATTTGGAAATCCCTGAGGTCAAATGTGAAGTGCTTTCTGCCTAGAGAACTAAGCCTCCCCAAGCCGTGGGTGGAGGCAAAGCAGAGACTTAAGTTGGTGATCCAAAGTCATGAAAGACTTAAATTTAAATACTAACCTGCCACATTTACTTATTGAATGACAGGGTAAATCACTTAACCTCTATCTGAGCCTCAGCTTCCTCATTAGTAAGGCTGGTCAATGAAATAGGGAAAATAACAGGGGCCTCTCTGCCCTTCCTGGGTGAAGGCCCCCAACAATGCCCATCCACAGTGGGTTTTACTCTATAAGAATCCCTGGCCTCTCCAACCTAGTGTCTTCCTTAGTTGGGGGACATCCCCCTTCAACTGGGGTTTCCTTTGATGGGTGTCCCCCTTTAGCAAGAGGTGTCTCCCTTAAGTGGCCCCCTCTCTCTTGGGGGGCTGCCACCCCCCCTTTAAGCTGGGCTAAGGAGCCTGCTTGGTGTGTTCTGTTACCCCCAATAAATGCCTTTACTTGATTTGAAGATAGCCTGAGGGAATTCTTATGAGACAACCTTGCACCTCAACATTTTGGGAGTAGCCCTGAACTTCAGCATTTCTAGTCAGGAAAGCCAAGGTTCTAGTCCTTTTGCTGACTCATTCCAGCTATGGACAGGTCACAGGTTATTGTTTGTCCTTCATTCTAGAAGAGGACCAATGACATCAGGAGAGGGATGTCTTGACTTGGGAGTAAATTGGATTTAAGTGACGCAAAGCTGTGCCGAGTCACCAGCCTGCTCTCTCCTCCAACATTATCTGAGTCCAGTGGCAAGACATAGGTCATGATGACTAGTGGGAGACCTTGGCCTTTTCCAGGTCTCAGTTTGTCTGAGGAAACACCCATTCAGTAATTTAAGTCTGGGTAAGAAATGAGGCAAAAGATGTTTGCCTACTCAAAAAAAAAAAGTATTTAACCTTTCAATGCTCTACAACAAGGAACTGCCAGAAGGAGGAAGGGAGTTTCCATACTAGGAATTCTCAACCCTGATGAAACCAGAGGTCTAACCCTACTCTCCATCCCATTCCTCCTAAAATAGAGATAAGTACCTGCAGTCCTTAGCTCACATGATTAGTGTGAGGATCAAATGAGAATGTGTGTACAATTCTTCAGTCATTATTTCCAAAATAGGATAGAATAATCTACTTTACATAGGTTTGGGATAGTGTTGCCTAGGCATAGGAAAGAGATGATTTCAAAGGTTCTCCCATCTCCAAGGTCTAGAGAATACAACATTACTGTTAGCCAAACATGACCTAGGGATGGTCCCACCTCCCCCAAGAGGATTCTGCAGGAAGGAAGATCTTGGGAGAGACTTGGACCAAACTCTGGACTGGAGTGGGCACATCCAGATTTGTGTCTTCAGTGTCCCTGTGTACCCTCTGAGGCACTAGCTCCTTTGTGGGTTGAGGGGGGTGTTCAAACTTAAGGTATCAGGACAGGTGGAAAGACAATTCCTTCATATTTCATGTTATATACATGAAAAGACTCCAATTCCATTTGGGAGCTACTTTCCCCAGAAGGCTGTGTGTGACTTTACAGTTAGGGAAACTGTGGGGACCAACAATTTATTTTAGAGGATCAATACTGAAACAAGCTAGCCACTGTCTGAAAAAGAGTTAATGGATTTAACATGCAAAATGAGACATACGTTTTCATACATGGACAATATATGGATTTGTTTTTCTTTATAACAAGCAGCATGGCTCAGTAGATAGAAAAGTGGTCCTATAAATCCCTGTCCCACCTCTGTCTGACACATACCTGTGGCATGATCTTGAGAAAGTCATCTCCAGTGTCAGGCTGTCTGGAACAAGACTTCATTCACCCCATCCCCTGGTTCTTGTGGGTTCTGTCCCAGAGCTACCCCCAAAAGAAGATTAAGGAGCATCTACCACCTGGTGTCTGTGACCTCAGTGACTAGACCTTAAGAGAGAATGTCAAACAGTCTAACCATGTGCCTCTCTACAACCACTGATACTCTGCCTGGACTCACTCATTAATGGTTTGCTTTTTCCCAATCCATTATACACTACTCGTGCCAAAGATTCTTTACCCCTAGCTCATAAAGTACAAACCTGTTTCCAATGCCAGCTTCCCACTCCCCTACTCCCATCTACTTCAATCCTTACCTATGATTTCTGTGGCCCTTTCATTGTGGCTTCTGGAGTTCCTGATCTATAATTAGGAACTTTCTTTTCATCCTAAACCTCTTCCTTTCTGTTTCCTTCCATTTTCTGGTTAGCCCGGAGACCCAGCTCCTTCCTGATGACACTATGCTTTTCTCGTATTCCCTAACTTACTGGTCATGATGTGGGAATTAGAGTTCTCTTTGCTCTACATTGTGTGAGGATTAAAATTGTCCAATTTTAATAAAAGAGACTGAGGTAGAGCTCTGAGCCAAGCGTCCATGGTCCCTTCCAATGAATTGGACCTCAGATCTTCCTCGTGATCTGAGATGTTCCCTCCTTCTGGGAGCTTGTATTTATAGAGTTTGATACCAGTATGCGAAAAAAGTATGGTAAAATATAGAATCCCATTGGTTAATATATGAGGCATAAGCTAAAATAAGCAAAAACAATCTGTCATCAGGGTCACGAGTTGGGTGAAGCAAGGAATATCTCCACTGCCTAGGTGGTCATAAGATAGATGGGCTCCTCCTTAGATTAGGGAGGAGAGGATGGTACAAGCTATACATACACTCCAAGAACATACTGGGGGGACTTTCCGTACCACACCACCATCCTTACTTGGATTGGTCATGGAATTTGAGCAAAACAGGATGGAGATATCTTTGTCAGCATTCTTGTGGTTGCGCAAGTGAGCTCCATAGCTGTTACACAAGTAATGAGCATTACATTAAAGTTTGAGGCCTATTGTAGGGCCCTTCAATTAGAATCTAGATTCCTATGTGACTTATACCAAGTATGGATTAATACATTGCTTATTCTTAAACCTATTATTAGTTGACTGACTAAATATGTATTACTAGAGGAATATATTAAAATAATTACTAACAATCACCACCCCTTACAGAATCATAATGAACTGATTAATGCTGATTAGAACTTGAGTAAGGGTCCTCAATGAATCAATTTTCTCAGTCGCTTCTTCCGGATTTTACCCATTATTTCTCCCTCTCTCACCATCACCCAGGAAGCTTTTCTCCTTTGAAGTTCAGCTATTTAAATTTATCACTCAATCTCTGTCCTGATGTTTCTACTCCTCCTCCCCCAGACATGTTCCTTCCTCAAGGAATTCAGTGCTTGGCTGAGTCTTTCTCTCCTCCCTAACCTCTTCCCTCATTCTAAGGGACTTCAGCAGACATATTCATGCTCTCTCAAATAATCTAACTTCCTAGTTCTTCAATCTACTCCATGCCCATGACTTGCTCCTCAGCTACACACAGAGGTAGTCATCCTATTGACCTTGCCACCACCCAGAGGGGTTCTACTTCCACATTCGTGAACTCTAAAATTCCTTTATCTCATCACAATCTTGTATCACTCCATCTCTTCCTCCTTTTTACAATTAACCCTAACCATGTTCTACATCTTTACTATGATCTTCATTCCCTCCACTCTTCACTTCTTTTCCAGGTCATTGCCCTGGCACTAACTATTCTTTCATCCACGTTCCATCTTGACCCTGTTGTTTATCCTTCATTTTTGAAAAGGACCAATGACATGTCTTGACTCACTCATGAACTGGATTTAAGTGAGGCATTCCTGCACAAAGTCTGTACCTTCCAGAGTCATCAAAGGCTGATGTCAGGACAAAAGTCAAGACCAAGGATGGGGAACCTGTGGTCTCAAGGCCAGATGTGATCCTCTAGGTCCTCAAGTGCAGCCCTTTGACTGAATCCAAACTTCACAGAACAAATCCCCTTAATTTGTTCTGTAAAACTTGGACTCAGTAGAAAGGTTGTACTCAAGGCTGTAGCCTTGAGGCTGCAGACTCCCACCCCTGGTCCAGATGACTGGTGATAACCTGGGATGCAATGGGTGACCTTGGCATCTCCAATGTCTGACCAAGCTCTAAATGCTCCACAGTACCTACTTCAGTCACCTTCATGGCCCTTGGAACAAATTATTCTCATCTGCCCATTCTGCCAGGGGATGTCTTCATATGCTTGGGGTAGACACTCTCCTAACTCACCAATGGGTTTGAGACTTGTTGGCAACCCTCAACTTGCCTGCCTAGACAGTTTTATGGCTGCTGCACATGCTACAGGTACTTGGAGCCACAGGTAAGAGGCACCAAAGGTGGATCAGCAGCTCTGAAAAGGGCTCGGCAGCCCCCACACCAGAGGTGCTGGTCCTCCCTGAACACCCCATACACCCAATCTTAACTCTTTGTTAAACTAAGTCAGCTATATTGTCCTCTACATTACATTCAAATCCCTTGTCCTGCTGTCACTAACATCTGACCCTGTAACATCTCCAACCTTGTAATTACCTCCACTATCTGTTTTTCCTGCTCTTCACAGGCTTCTGAATAGAACAGGAAGAAACCATTGAAATCATGCTGATTGGGTCCATTACATATTTATGTTATTGAACCTCATCTGATCCTTGATTGCCCTAAGGTAGTCATTCTACACCTCCCTAATCATTCACTATCCCATCCCCCATAGTGGTTATTCCAAACTCTTTTGTCTCTTCCCAAATCTTTCACGGTACCCTTCGCCCCACTCTCTCAGCTAAAGGCCTCATATTATTTGTCCCCTAAAAAACTGAGACTTTTCACTAAGTACTCCTCCCATCCTCCAAATCTCAACATCACTTAGACATTTTTCCTCACCAACTTTTCCTTCATTCCAGTCCCTCTTCTTGGTTCCTCTTCTTGCCAAGGTCAATCCGATAATATACCCTTGGTCCCATCTCCTCTCTCTTCTCTAGTAAACTTCCTGTATTAATAATTAGTTTATTGTCTTGACATAACTGATACCATTTTGTGTTAGGTCACCATTTTGTGATGAAGTGTTTTTGATGGTTTTTTTCCCTTCATAATTTGTTTTTCTACATTGATGAGCATGAGTAGTGTAGGTTAATAAGCAACATGTTTGTGCTGCCAATGGGAAAATTTGGTAAACAACCTGATCATTAGTTTATGTCATCAGGCATCAACCAAAATAAATTGGGGGCACTAACCCCTAATCAGAATTTGGGCATAACCAGCCAACACCCATAACTAGAACTGTGAGAAATCCTCTGGATACCCTCAGCCTCTACCTTCACCTTGGATCTTGATGAAGGCAGCTTTTGCATTCCCCATACTGGAGACTCAAACATCTTCTACATTTGCTTAAATACAATGCTAATTGACTAACCGAGATTTACTGTGTTACCAGGCAGTCACCTCAGAGGGAAGCACACAGGCCTCTGGCTGGGCAGAGAGAGTACCTTGTCACTAAGTACCAGTACAAGACATGCCTACTGGGAGGCCGTAGGAAATCAGATTGGTGGTTTATTTCTAGTGGGGTTAATATTTGTGCTGCCTAATTAAGAAGATGAACTAATGTTTTCATGCATTTGATTAATCAACTTTGATCACTGGCATTGAGAAGCCTTAGTCTAATTAGTGAATCCATTGCATTAGTAAGTATAAACAACAGTAAATTGATTTTGCATATGTATCATGTGTTACAATGCCCTCACTATCATTCCCATTTTCTTTCATTATCTTCTGTCTCTCCCAATCTACTGGCTTCTTTCTTGATGCCTACAAACATACTTATGTCTTTCCCATCCTTAAAAAATTCTCACTTGATCCTACTATCCCCATTAACCATGGTCCTATATCTCTCTTCCGATCATGGCTAAACAACTTGAGAAAGCCATCTACTCTCAGTATCTACTCTCCCAAATCCTCTGTAAACTGGCTTCTGATGTGATCATTCAACTGAAACTATATTCTCCAAAGTTACCAATGATTTTTTAATTAACAAATCTACTGACCTTTTCTCGATCCCCATCATTCCTTAACTTTTCTTCAGCATTTGATGCTGGTGATCACCTCCTCCTGAATTCTCTCTTCTCTTTGCGTTTTTGTGATACTGAAGTCTCTTGGTTCTCCTCCTGGCTTTCTAACTGCCCCTTCTCAGTCTCCTTTGCTGATTTTTCATGCACATCATACCTACTAACTCTGGTTCTCCCCTGTAATGGCAAGCAAAGTAGGATTTTTTGCTGTTTCTCTGGATTGAGTTTTGGCCAATCAGAGACTTGTATGTGAGTTCTAACCAATCGAGTGTCTTTGATTGAGTCTTGCCTTTGACTGAATCTAGAGTCTTTGATTGTATCAAGAGTCTTTGATTGGAAAAAAATATACTGTATTGCTTGGAGGGAGAGGTGAGAATAGAGAGAGAAGCAGAGCTGAGAGAGAGAAGTGAGCATGAGTGGGCTAGGGGAACTTGCTTTTGGGAAAGCCTAACAGAAAGAATGTTTGTGATGTCAATGCTCCCTCTGTTGATTTGTGTTAATTCCTCAGACAGAAGCCTGTCTGTTGGTTTTTATAAGTGAATTGAGCTGAAGAGCAGAGATCTGCCCATGGGAAGGAGGCTTAGCTTAAATCCCTTTTAAGAGTTGTTAAAGTGAATTGAGATGATGGTGCTGGTAATGTGTATAAATATTGTTATATCCCTGTTAAACTTTGCTTTCCCTAGAAACAGAAGTTGTAGGCAGGAGCCCCTGGAGCCTACTGTTAGGTAGAAGCAGGAAGGGCTTGGACTGGAACAGTCCCCATGAGCTGAGACAAGGTGCAGGAGCAGAGAGCTGCCTTCATGTGAACCCAGGAAAGAGCTGGGAGCAGTAGGCCCATGGAGGGGGAGCCATGCAGTTTGGAAGTCAGCCTTGAGTCAATATGAGAGAGGACTTTACTTGAACGTTGTGTATTGATTGAGGAGATTGTGACTTACTGTGACCTAGGGGTGGATGGTATTTGTATTTTCTGCTACCCCTTGAGGATGTGTTGTGCTAGGGGAGACCCTAGCCTAGGACCCCTTATTTGCAGGATGCAATGATATATACTGTGTAATGTGTTGTACTAGGGAAGACCCTAACCTGGGACCCCCTAATTGTGTAAACAAATATTTTGGGGAATGTTACTAAATACAATGATATAGTTATGCACCATATTAAGTGTTATGATTTTATATACACACACACACAGACAAATAGAGACAGAGAGACAGAAACAGATAGAGACAGAGAAAGATATGATATGTTTTGCTTAAGGATGTTGTTATGAATGTTATGCTTTAGTTTATTGCTGAATAAATAGAGAGCTCATTATACTATGCAATTAGACCCTTGAAGTTATTCACAGCAGCAGTCCTCAGTTGTGCTACCTTGATTGGCATTACATCTCCCAAGACTCTGTCCTGAATCCTCTTCACACTGGGCTTGGAATAAGGAAGGCTCATCTTCCTGAGTTCAAAACCAGTCTCAGACACTTACTAGCTATATGACCTTGGGCAAGTCACTTAATCCTGTTTGCCTCAGTTTCTTCATCTGTACAATGATCTGGAGAAGGAAATCGCAAACCACTCTAGTATCTTTGCCAAGGAAACATCAAATAGCTTCACAAAGAAACATCAAATAGCGTCACATGACTGAAAACAATTCAACAGCATTAACAAATTTATATATGTGTGTGCATGTGTATATGTGTGTAAACATACACATACATATATTCATTTACACACATATACATACATGTGTGTACGTGTGTGTGTACCCTAGCATTTCTCTTGAGCCACCACTTCACATTGACCAATTCCTTGTGCCACCTTGTACTGACTGTCCCATAGTCATATCAAACTCAACATGTTGACAACTGAACTCATTATCTTTCTGCCTCTAACCTTTCCTCTTTTGAATTTCCCTGTTATTAGCAAGGGTACCACTATTTGACCAATTACCCAGGCTCATATCCACAATATCATCCTCAACAAATCATCCTCACTCACCCCACATGTCTAATTCATTGCCACATCTTGCCATTTCCACTTTCATACCTCTTCTGTATCTCCTCTTCACTCCACCCCCACATGCAGCCACCACCCTGCTACAGGCACTCATTCCTTCTCACCCGGACCATTGTAATAACCTTGTCATTGGTCTCCCTGTCTCAAGTCTCTCCCCATCCCAATCCATCCCCAACTCAGCTGCCAAAGTGATTTTCCAATAGTGAAGGTCAGAGATTCCCTATTACCTCTAGGATCAAATACAAAAATCTTCTGTTTCATGTTTGGCCTCACCCCTTCCTACCTCCCTCACTACCTTCCTACCTCTTCTTAAACTTTATTTCTTTTCCCACATACTCCATGATCTAGCATCATACAATATAGGCTTACTTGCTGTTCCTTAAACACAATCCTCCCTCAGTCTCCATGCCTTTGCATCATTTGTCTCTCCTGCCTGATTTTCTCCTCTCTGACATCATCTTCAATCCCCCCACCCCATGCTATTTTGTATCCCATTACTGTGTGTGTGAGATTTTCACATTCTATTATGTTTGCATGTATGTATATATATGAAACTGATTCCATTATTGTATATATATTCATATATGTGATCCCATTTCACATTCTATTATTGTGTGTATATTTGTAATTGATTTATTTTATATTCCCTTATTATATGTGTGTGTTTGTAAAAGTCTTGTTCATACCTAAATATCCACTTGTTATCTCTCCCGTTTGAATGTGAACTGGCTGAAAGCAGGAATTGTTTTGATCCCTTTTTGTGTCCCCAGCACTAAGTACGGGGCCTGTCACATACTAAGTGCTTAATAAATGCTCTTTGACTGCCTGACTGCCTGATAACCTCTCAGGGCTCCTGACAACTCTCTAAGACTTTAAGTTGTAGAAATGCCAACCTTTGTTGATAGTGTGATGATTAAAAATTTCTGAAAGACATAGTTTCTGGGCAACTTCATCATTTTATTAATAAGGCCAGCGTGTTTATTAATAAAAGGATGGTCATTTGGCCATCTCTCTTAGACCAAAGACCCGTTGTGTCAATGGTTTCACAGTTTATATGCCCTTCGAAGAATAGGCTTTTCTGAGGGTGGCGATCAACTCTGATTGGTTAATATAATGGTAGGTGGGCTATATTAAATAAGGGTCTTGAGGTATGTGACTTGGGTCACCCAAATGTTGGTCAAAGAAACATCAATTTCCTTTTCACCTGCCTGAAAAAAGGGAGAACTGGACACTTCCCCAGACCTGTCTAAGCAAACACAATGAGAAGGAATGCACCTGTTAGCCCAAACTTAGAATTTCTTTTACTGTCTAATTAGATCTTGACCTGTGCAAATCTCTAAGAGAGATTTCCCACACTGGTTGGTTTCTGGATGAAGGAGAAACGGAGACAAACTTTGGTCCTAATACAGTAATTACTTATTAAATACAAGAGAGAAATATTCATTTCTCACAATAGAAAATGTTCTTCACCAGGAATTTCCTATACCAGTGAAATCACAGATCTAATCCCTATCTGCATTTATTTGTTATAGGGTCGATTGGGTCTTTTTTTTCCCTATTTGGGGAGGATTTCAGGGGGATAATAACAATCCTAACAGCTAACATTTATATAGTGCTTTAATGTTTGCAAAGCTAGCAACAACACTAAGGTTAAGTGCTATTGTCTCTATTTTTTCAGATGAGGAAACTAAGGCTAAGTGACTTAGCTAGGATCACACAGTAAGTAAGAGTTTATTGTAGAATTCAAATTCATATCTTTCTAACTCCAAGTTCAGTACTTTTACCCACTGTGCCACTGGGCTGTGGGGGAGACTAGTGAAAGGAAAGAAAAAAAAAAGGAGGGTCATTGAAGCATTTTTTTAAAATGCAAAGAAGAAAACAAATATAAATTCAGGAGGAATAGTTGAGCAGGGAAGCTTCAAAACTAATGGAGTTTTAGTTTAGTCTTTTTTTTTTTAAGTAAGCTATAGATAATAGAGGTTCATGGCTTGGATGGACTTTTCATGTCCTACTCTTTATGATCCACTTTGGGTTTTGTTTTGTTTTTTGCTTTTTGGGGGGGTGGCAATTGGGGTAAAGTGACTTGCCCAAGGTCACACGGCTAGTAAGTGTTAAGTGTCTGAGGCCAGATTTGAATTCAGGTCCTCCTGACTCCAGGGCTGGTGCTCTATTCACTGTGCTATCTAGCCCCCGCCCCCAACTTTGTGGTTTTTATGACAAAGACCTTGGAGTAGTTTGCCATTTCCTGCTCTAGCTCATTTGACAGATGAGGAAACTGAGGCAAACAGGGTTAAGTGACTTGCCAGGGTCACAGGGCTAGTGTCTGAGGCCAAAAAAAGTGTCTGCTAAAAAAATGCTAATCTTACTGAGGACAAGACACAGGATTAGTGAGGTATGGGGGTTAGAGTAAAATGGGAGAAAAATGGCACCTATATTCCAAGCTCTATTCTCTCCAGCTCTGTATTGAGAAGATGGACTCTCAAAACCTACCCAGAGTTTCAGGGATCCTCTATGCCTTCACTAAGGCCGAATGTTCCCGAGAGCTGTAGCAAATTTTTCTAGTAGCTCTCTGTGATTAATTAAGCCCTTCAAAGTGTGTTGAAGGGACAAAATGGATTTTTGAGAGCTGAGACTACGTATGGGTCCCTAAGAGACACATGCAGAGGTAGTAATTATTTAGGAATGAGTGCCAAGAATGTATAATACCTGATTCAGTTCCCTGTTTTAGCAAAACTATTCAGTTTCATTAAATGTCTGCCTTAAATTCATGATCATCATGGTTTGATCTGATAAAGAAACATCAGTGGGAGCTGTGGAGTTGCTATGAACCTGAAGATAACTGAGAAAGGGGCCACCTTCAGAGCACTCAGGTGCTACTTACACATTTCCCTAATAGCAACATAAGCCCCCTTCCTAAATGTTCTCATGCAGGCTCCTGTTTCTTCTTCCTCCACCTCTGGTTTTCAGGTACTTGCAGGGTGAACCCTCAGAGACAAACCTTATTCCAGATTACATTGCTTCTTGAGTGATCTGTAGAATTCAAAATATCTGCCATTACTTTCAAACCATCATCAAAAAGGAGTGGTAAATGCCTTCTGCCCTATGAGGGGGGGATTACAGTTGGGAATAGGGTTTGGGGTGCAAATTTTTGTCAGAAATACTAGCCCTTTGTTTCTGATCCTTACAAGGGCACTGTGCTTTGCAGAATCTCAGATGTTTAAGGGTGATTCAGATGGGACTCTCAGTGATCATTTTTGCTTGGGACGTCAGAAAGGTTTTATGTGACTGCCCTATACCTTGCCCTATTACCCTCAACTCCTCCCATCCGTCCGAATACACACATTTAAATACACAGGATGAGGGGGAAGGGTGGTGTGACCCAAAGAAGAAATCCCAGTTGGATCTCTAACTATATTCCATTTGAGATGCCATATTCAGCTTAAAGTGATAAACTAATATGGGAGAATTTCCTCATGGCTGGAAATAGAGGGTCCTTTACAGCAAGCAGGTCATGGGAAAAAATAACCCATTTATAAAACCTTGGACTTCCAGAGTGAGGGAAGCTCTCTTTCTAGGGAATGAGGAGTCAGGGCAGAGATTCTTCAAGCCTTGACTAAGCTCAGGTCACAGACTGACCCCTAATTTGGTTCACAGAGTGAAACTTTAAACCATAGACACAGACCAACCCCTTGGGTAATGTAAGTATGATTTATACCCATTTTGCAGATGAGGAATGTGAAGCTCAGAGGGGTGAAGTAACTGAATGTTACTTCTGGCTAATGTTATTACTGGCTAATGTCAGAGCCAGATATTCTTCAGCAATGCACAGACCGTGGGATACATACAGCTGTATAAATCCAAATGTAGATGGGTGTATTCACTCAGAGTGATGGGCACACAGAGACAGATTTAATCTGACACAGATCTGTATCATCTCTCTCACTCAACACACACACACACAATTTATGTTGAAGACAAAACAGAAATTGTATGAAGCTAAATCATTTATCAGGGTAGCTAGATGGGATAGAGGATATGTTGAGGTGCAGGGGTCCTGGGACACCCAAAATAGCAACACAGGTCCTACCTTGAATGGATTCCATGCAAGCCTTCTGAATTCAGCCAGAGATAAGGTTGATTAGAACAGAGGGTCTGGGTGGGCAAGATCTTTTTTTTTCTTTTTGGAGGGCAATTGGGGTTAAGTGACTTGCCCAAAGTCACACAGCTAGTGTGTGAGGTCAAGTGTCTGATGCTGGATTTGAACTCAGGTCCTCCTGACTCCAGGGCCGGTGCTCTATTCACTGTGCCACCTAGCCGCCAGGGTGGGTGAGATCTTAAGAATCTGCCCTACTGTGATACTGGTATTGACAAGTGGGCCCACCTAAATCTGAGCATTGGTGAGATTCTTAAGGAGCCTGAGCATTTTAATTGGGGGGAAATGAACCTCATATACAGAAAGACTGAAGGAAGAATCTAGGAGTGGCCAAGTGGTCTGGGGTGAGTGGGAGTTAAAAGAGAAGGACCCAGAAGGGCTGGGTGCCTCAGGTGAATGCCAGGGACCTGGGCCACATGGAAATGGTCTAGATGGAACCCAGGAGTAGCGGTCTAGGATGTGGCCAGGTGCAGACAATAAGGTCCACAATGAAAGGATTATTAATTGGGAAGGACTGGGCCCAACGCAAATGCCAGGGACCTGGGTCATGTGGGACTTCTCCTTTTTGGGGTCCAGATCCCAAAGACACGGTCTTTTCCTTTTTGAGGGTTCAGATCCCATCCCCATCAGAAAGAGTGCTAGGCCTGGAGTCAAATCTTTTCTGAGATCAAATCTGGCCTCAAATGCTTACTATGTGACCTTGGGCAAGTTACTTAACCCTGTTTGCCTCAGTTTCTTCATCTGTAAAATGAGGTGGAGAAGGACATGGCAAACCACTCCAGTATCGTTGTCAAGAAAACCCCAAAATGGGTCACAAAGAATCCTATGCAACTGAAAACAACTGAACAAAAACAAGCAATTTATCAAATTCAACAAGCTTTATTTCCTTTATTTAGTAAGACATTTCCAGGGACCTTGGGTCAGGGGAGCAGAGCCAGAGAAGTTCTGGAGTACGTGCTGTGTTTGCACATGTTCCTGACCTTGCCCAGTCCATCCTCCCTCTCCTATTCAGGACCCAACCTCAGGGGGGTATGAGGATGTCATCCAGCCACCCAAGTGGTGCCTGCAAACATTCCCCATCCATGGCAAGTCCTACCTCATCTAGAACATTTGGAGAAACTTTAGCAGGTCCCTCTGAATCCCATGAAGAAAATAAGGCCCAGAGAGTTTTAAGTGGCTTCTTCAAATTCACCCAGCAAGACATAGAGAACCTTGCTAGCCAGGCCTCCTACTTTGTGTCCCCCATACAGCCTCTGGTCTGTCTTGATGTCCCTTGCCCATTCCAATTTCACTGTCCCATGAAGAAAGCTAGTTGGAGTTTTCAAAGTGACAGCATTGGGAAAAACAGCAATTCACTGGGTTGCAAACCATTTTGCTCTGCAGAAAGTACAAGAAGAGGAAGAAGCTGCCACATGTGAACAAGCATTAGCCACCCACTGGTGTTCTTCAGCATCTGGGTGGTCGGGCTGCTGGGTTTTGCTTACGAAAGCACCTTCTCCCAAAAACACACAGATGGAATGAGATGAGACCCAGACAAAGGCATAAGATACCTAGATAGAGGATGTTAGGAAACAGTGTCTTGTAAAGGTGGGAGGGTAGACATACATAAGAGTGAACATCCATCTATGGGGATGTGTAATTCCTGGGGAGAGATAATCGTGCTGTTGATACCCATAAGGAAGGTAGTTCTGAGTTACTGGGTTTATCCTCTGTAGCAATGAGATGATCCTGGGTTCCAGAAAGCTTCTCTCCAGAGTCTACAGCCACTTCTTCCCAGGGAAGCACCCAAGTCAAAGGAGGGAGGGGGAGTGGAATTTGACTTTTTAGACAGATTCCTCCTCCCTGCAGCCTCTAGGCTTCCTCATGGACTGACCTGAGGGGTCAGGTTTGGGACCTGTGGCCTTGGGCCTTTGATCATTGGGGGATGGGCCTCCCAAGGAGTCAGAAGAGATCAGAAATACCTATGACCTTGAGATGGCGCCATGGATCCAGTGGCTCTTCCCCCATTGGTCAGGAGTCCTTTGTTCTAACTTCCCACCTGCCTGTCCATCATTCATCTATTTAAGTCATGGAGATATAAATATAAAAAGTAAAGGCAGTCCCTAGCCTTAATGATCTTACATTCTAATGGGAGAAACAATACACAAAGGAGCATGGTGGCCAGGAAAGGTCACTTCGGTGGGAAGCCTAGAGGAGTCACTGAGCAGGAGCACTGCCAGAGTTAATCTGATCATGGCTCATGGTTCCAGAAGGGAAGGGAGGAGAGAGAGAGAAGAGAAAGAAAGGGTACCCATGAGGAGGGTCAGGGAGCTAGGTGAATCAGAGCATAGCTCAGGCTTTTCTTGACAGTGGTCCAGAAGAGGAAGTCACCAATCAGGGAAGCAGGGGCCCAGGGTGGACATTTCTCCAGGGTTAGAAGATTGCTGGGGAGGCTATGGAAGGAGTTGGCTGGAGACTCTTGAGTTTCAGCTCTTGCCCTTGACTGACTTTCAGCTCTGGTCTAGTAACCTCTCTTTCTCCAAAAGGGGCATTGGCTCTTGGTTACCATACTAGTGTGGGGGTTATAGGGTGCCCAGGATGGAACCCACAGGGGAAAGGAGAATTCTGGCATCTGAACATCTCCATCCATCCTGTGAGCAATTCTGATTATTTATATGACAAACAAGTCTTTAAGCCTTTTGCTTCAGAAGAACCCAGGAAATGTTCCCATCTGAGTTATTTCTGTGATAACTCTCTCTCTGTATTATCTGCTGAACTCTCATTGTCACCAAGTCTTCTGAGAAAGCAGCTGGCAGCTCAAACACAAACAAGTCCACGGAGGCTGAGGCAGGGAGCTGTCCCGTCTGGATCTGCTCATGGCTCAGTTTCGGGGAAGCCTGTCTGTCCCCATGGGAGGGCCAGCTGGGAGCAGGCACTGAGGTCCACACCTCAAAAGCTAACTGGCCATCTGGGGGTCTAGGATCTCGGCCGTCTCCTCGAGCTCTTCGAGCAGCTCAGTGAAGGATGGCCGCTTCAAAGCTTCCAACTGAGATGGGAAAGAGAAAAAGAATGGGATCCCACAAACTCCTGCTACCCACAGGTCTCCTGTGTCGAAAGGGCCTACCCTGGCACTAGCAATGGGCTGGGTGCTAGAAAGATCTTCCGTATTAAGGGTTAATCATTTCCCCGAATTACAGGGTGGGGACCAGAGACCCCAAAGAGACAAGGAATTCCTCAAGGCCATACATCTCACAAGTTAGACCCTGGACTAGAACCACCAGGTTCCAGAGTTTTCTGAGCTTTAGGAACTTTCTTGTAGGACTCACATGTGAACAAGAAAAAAAAAAGGTCTAATGTTTATACAAACTTTAAGGGTTGCAAAGAGCTTTCCAAAAGTTATTTCATTTGATCTTCCTGATAACTCTATTAGGTAGGTGCTATGATTATCCCCATTTTACAGACAGGAAAGTGAAGGTGAAAGAATTAATTGATTTGCCCAGGGTCACACAGCTCAGGTCTTCCTGACTCCCTACCCACTGTACCACCCAGCAAAAGCTACTACTACAGGCTGGTTGACACCCATTTCCTGGATGGCCTAGGCTGAGGCCGAATGGGAATATAGAGAGAGTGGGAAAATAGCAAACATACCCGGCAGCAGCTCACAGCCAAATCTAGGATACGTGAGGGGCACTCACTGACCATCCCTTGGAACGCAGCCACATCTAGTCCATAGTCCTGGGGAGGGAGAAAGGTCAGTAGTGAGGTTGTGCCCAGCAAAGAGAACTCCTACAGAAATCTGCTCCATCCCATCCCCAAACACACCCACAGAGGATAAAGGGGAGAACCCACAACTGAACCTTCCCCTCCACCACGGGTGTCAATCACCTGTCATCATCGTTACAGCCCACACTTCACCTGGCTCCTAGCAAGCTCAGTTCCCCCAAGCTCTCTTCACCTAGCGCACTATAGGGGTTATTTCTTTACTATCACTTCATCAGCTAAACTAACACCTGAAGTGACCAAGACATCCTCCCAGAACCCAGTCTATAAAGAGATTTCTGGATGGGGGGAAACCTCTGGAAGCAACTGCCCCAGGGTCTCCCAGTCCTCCCCCCATGCATAGAACTGCTCCCTCATTTTCTCTCTGGGGCCTAAAGAAAATTCAATTCAGCTAACATTTATTGAATACTTATTGCTTGCCCTAGGGAAGGTATAGATAAACATGGGATAGTCTTTGCCCTCAAAAAGCTGTGGGGTTCCTGTCCAGAATTGTGGAAACTCAGGCCATCAGACAAATTGTCACCTCTAACTCCAACACTTGTACCCCCAGGCCTTCCCATTGGACCACCCGTCTCTGCTCTCTTCCTGTTCTTAGTCACTCAGTGGGGAATTTTTTCTTTGTTCTGGGTAGTAGAAAGGGTTTGTTTCTGGTCTAGGCATGGGGGAGTCCTTTGGCTGTTCATATATATGTCTTGAGGTTACCCCCTGAGAGCCTGGGGGAAATCCAAGGGAGTTCTCTGAGTTTATGCATGTGACTTACATATAGTTTTAATACCCTGCACTCAAACTGTTCCCTTTTCAATAATAACCCACACAATGATGTTTGTGTGACTCACCTGTGTCCGGGGAAGAACCTCAGGGTCAGCAGGAATCCGACCCAGGATCTCACAAAGGACAATGCCAAATGAGAACACGTCTACCTGTCAAGGCCAAAAAATGGGGAGGAGCTGAGACAGTGGGGAGACCAGGAGCTGCCCTCCTGAAAGTTCAGTGAGAATCCTTCAGGAACTAGAGGCAAATTTCCCTCCTAGAAGCTTAACCTCACCCAAATGGAATTCTACCCTTAGCCCCCTCAGCATTTTGGAAACAGTTCAAATGATACCAACACCACCTTCCATTTCCTCACATGCTAATCTGAAACTCTCCTCTTTCTCCTGTCGTAGGTGTTGGGACTAGTATGTGGGAATGGCCTCCACTTCCTTGCCACATTTTTGGGAAAAGGAGAAAATGGGTGTGTTTGTCCAAACAGGGATAGACCTGCGGCCAAGATCTCATCCCAGAGGCTCCCACACCCTGTGGCTGGGCCAACAGAACTTTGGCTGCTGCACTACATAATAGCTGGTCTCAGAAATTTGATTTGTCCTTCTTAATATGCATTTAAGCATATGGTTTTGCTTCTGAAAGATGCAGTAATTGCAAAGGCTTTCCCTCCTCATTCTGAAGAATGTAAATGCATCAATAGTGTTCACTACAGGATATATGCGAGCTTTATACTAAGTTATATTAATGATGATAATAGCTAATAATAATAGCTAACATTTATATAACTCTTATCAGGTGCCAGGTACTATGCTAAGTGCTTTACAATTATCTCATTCATCCCTCACAATGACCCTTTGAAGTAGGTGCTATTTTCCCCATTTTACAGTCAGGAAACTGAGGTAAACAGAGGTTAAGTGATTTGCCCAGGGTCACACAGCTAGTAAGTGTCTGAGGCTGAATTTGAACTCAGTTCTTCCTGACTCACGGCCCTACCTTCTATCCATTGAGTCACCTGATTGTCCATACATATCAATATATTCTTAGCATCATAGATGAGACCCTCCACATCCCAGACTCTCTCGCCCCTCAACCAATTCCTGTATTCAAAGATTCTAAAGAGTACCTCTGGAAGTGAAGATAAGCAGATAATACCTTATTCCCCATCAGTTACCATCCTGGAATCCCACCCCCCTCAAAAGAAGGAAGACCCCTAACATCCTAGAGAGGGACTTTTTTCTATAGAAAAAAGGGAATGCTGGGAAGCCATGTCTAGCGCTGCCAGGACAGAGTCCCAGTCAGATTTGGAGGCCAGCTGCAACACCCCACCCCTGGCTCTAGCTGGCTGTTCAAAATATCTTTTAGTAAATTGCTTTTGGAAACATAAGTCTTGTGTGTGCATTTCCTTTTCCCCACCCTTGTGCAAATGTAGGGCTTTACCATATAATCAAAGGCCCCTGGCTGCCAAGTGAAGGAACTGAAATGCCTGGAGATACTAATCTTGGTCTCTTCCTTGTTTATAAATCCCTCAAGCTTAGAGAACCCTTATTCCACTTACAGTGAGTGGTCTTAATATATACCCCTCCCATAAGTGATATGTCGACCCCAGACCTGGCCATACCTTCCGGTCATATGGCTCCCCCCGGAGCATCTCAGGGGCCATCCAGAAGGCAGAGCCCACCAGGGACAGCTTCCTCTCAGGGTCAGAGGCAGGCATCTCTACCACTTCCCGAGCCAGGCCAAAATCAGTAACCAGGGCCTCCCGGCCCCGAGGTGTAACACGGATCAGGCAATTCTGGAAGGAGAACCTGAGATTGGAAGACCTGATAGATCTTCCATGAATCATGGTCCTGATCCCCACACACACCCTCTTATCTGGGCCAGAGATTCTAGGTAACGGTACCACTCCTTCAATGCCTATAAATATATTTTTTTAAAGCAATTGGGGTTAAGTAACTTGCTCAAGGTTACACGGCCAGTTATTTCTGGGTGTGGTGCTAAGTATCTGAGCCTGGATTCGATCCCCAGGTCATCCTGACACTGAAGCCGGTACTCTTACTCGCTGAGCCACCTGGCCGCCCCTCCACCTGGCTGCCCCTAATGCCCATATATTCAAGAGGCCTCCCCTCATAGGGCATAGCTGTAAAGAAAGGCATGGCTTCATCACTTCTTCCCTCTCATTCCCTCTCCCTCCCCTCAACCTTTGGATCCTGGAGCTACCCAGGCATTATGTGATCTCCAAAGACAAAGGTAAGGAGGCCTCAGATCTCTCTGTGCCCCAGTATTCCTCTCTGAAAGATGGGAGAATAATGGCATCCAGACACAAGACTGGCCCAGTGTAACGTTGATAGTTTGAGTGGGGTTTAGGTTGGACTTAGGACTCACCCTTCACTTTCTGGAATGAGGGTAAGAGGAAAAAGCAATAACAGGGGCTACAGTAGAAGGAGGGTGGCAGCGCCGAGGCCTCCAATGAACACAGGGAAGAGGAGAGAGGTTGGCATTTGGATGCTGGGGCTGAGGGTGGGGAGGAGTCGAGCTGTCGATGAAGCAGCTGCCGATTCCAGACTCGGAGCCAGCACAAGGGTTTGTCCTTGGTCTCTACTTGCCCCTTACCTTGGAGTTTAGGTCCCGATGATAAATATTCTTGGAGTGTAGATACACCATGCCCCTGGTAATGTCACAGGCCAGAGCAACCTTGTCCTTCCAGTTCAGAGGCACTTCAGCTCTGGCCAGCAACTCTTCTAAACAGCCACCATTTACATACTACAGGGGAGAAAAAGGGGAGGGGCACTCACCCCAATGTGACTTAATGATTAAGACCCCTGGCAACATGGGGCCAAACCTGGCTAACCTCTCTATGACCCCTTGCCACAAAAGGGCCCCCAGGACAAGAGTCCCAATCTCACCCAGGTAGCAGGCAGAGAGTGGAGCTTAAGAGATCCACTGCCATGCTGTGGGACTTCAGGATAATCACTTCATTTTTCTGGGCCGCAACTTCTCCTATCTGTAAAATTAGGATGTTTGACTCGATGGTCTTGGTTTCTAAGTTCCCTTAAAGTTCTGACATTCTGAAACATCCATGTCTGGTTTCCTGGGAACCCCCAAATTCAGGGAAAGCACCTAAATGGTTACACTCCTGATCTGGAAGACCAGAAGTCTGGGTTTCTTTTACTCAGTTTCTATCTGCTGTGTGACTATGGCCAAATCAACCACCCATCTCTGAGCTGTCTTCTGCACTGTGGAATGGGACAACAGGGAGCATCAGACAAGGGGTCTGGGGCTTTCCTCCCAAGGGATCTGTTATCACCAGAGAGAGAGAGTCTCACTAGTCAGGTCAGGGTTGGAGTAGTCCTGTAGAAGCCAGGGAGTGGATGGTAAGGACCTTCCCCACTCTCACACTCAGCTCAGCTCTAGCCTGGGCTCTCCTTGGCTCTCACCTCCAGGATCGGATACAGCTTCTCATCCCTCACACAGATGCCGAGGTACCTGCAGATGACACGGCCGCTGACTTGGAGTCTTCTCCCATTCTCCCCCCCATCCCCAGGTCCCCTAAGTCCAAGCTCTGACCTCACAAGAAAACTGAGCAGATAACCACACTGTGGGCAGCTATGAACGTGACATGCTGCTAACAGCACGCCAATGGGCATGAGTGTGGCAGTATGTAATGAGATGCTGCATGTAACCTACTGGCATGTACTGTATGGCTGTCTTATTATTGAAATCGTGCCTGATTGTGACAGGTAGCTGCGTGTAACACGAGGCTCCCCTGGACACGGGGCCTCGTGTAACATGAGGCTCCCAGGGACGTGTGGCAGACTTTAACATGAGGCAGCTTGTAGCAAGTGTCTGAGTCTATCTGGACAAGGTGGAGAAACCCGAGAGCTGCTGGTTCTGTTACCAATAGCAGCTGGGGAGAGGGGAAAACGTCTCTACAGACAGAGGAATGAAGATGATCAAAACAGACACTCTTGGCAATTTGGCGCTTCTGTGTATGGGCGAGACAGCCAAGCAGAAGTACCAGGCCAAGAGATGTCTGCCCAGACAGACCCAGACCAATGTGGGCTCAATAGCATGGCCACTGGATTGCCAAGAACCCAAAACCCAATGGGTATGGCAGTACCCAGAGAATACAGAGACAAAATGTGGGATCTGGCTTCCCCCAGCTTCTTTATGTAACTCAGTCAAGGGAGAACACTGGCTAGAGAAGCAAAGATGGAGACTGTCAGACAAAGCTGTGGCATGTGTGTGTGGGTGTGCATGTGCGCACACACAGGCAGCCCTGGGCCTCTAAAACTCTCTGGGCACAGAGCCCCTATCCCTGGCTCCCATGTCCCCAGACCCAGCATACCCACCTGACGATGTTGGGGTGGGACAGCTTCTGCAGCAAGCTGATCTCCCTCAGGATGACCAGTTGGTCCACATCATTCTTATAGATCTTCACCACCATCACCTTGAAGGTCGCACTGTGGGTCACCTGGGGGAAGCACTGAGTCAGGTCCTTGGCTTCCTCACCCAGACCAGGGTTTCCCACATATCCATCCCTTTTCTCATTCATACACTCAACAAACACTTACTAAACACTTAGGTTGTTCAAAGCCCTGTCTCTAGCACTGGGGGAAATAGAAAAACATTTAGGGAAGACACTGTCCCTACCCTCACAAAGCTTACAGTCTTAGAGAAGGACTGGAGCCAGGGGTGTAGTTCATACTGACTCTTGAGAGTGAGCCAACTGTTAAATTTTCACTGTAACATTTACACCTCAGAAATTTAAAAATGCTACATACCAGGGATTGATTCATTATTTTGTTGATTGCCTGGCCTTAAAAAAGTGATGGACAGAATGTTAATAAAATATTTTAAATCTGAAAGTGTGTCCTGCCTTTTCAGAAAACACTGACCAGCACCCCCCTGGATAAGATTCACAGGCAGATCAGGAGAACACAGAACATCCATGGTAAGTGCACTAAGTAAGTTTAAACAAACTATGTGAAGTCCCATGGCCCACGTAGACAGTCATAGAGGGTCTATTCGGAAGAGGGAGCTCAAGTAGCCACAGCACACCCACTTTCAAAGAAGTGGAGCAGTCTGTGAACCCGGTCTCCCCAGCCCACCTAATCACTGCCCCTCAGTTAGCCCGTTAGAACCCAAGGAGGACAGATTTGGGGCAGCGAGCCCATCTCCCTCTCCAGGCACGCCTCCTTGTGCTGCTTTTCTTGAACAATTCCTCATTGACAACCTGGCACATTGTTGTTGTTCAGTCATTCAATCACGGCCAATATTTTGTGCCCTCTTGGGCCATACTGTCCGTGGAGTTTTCTTGGCGAAGATACCGGAGTGGTTTGCCATTTCCTTTTCCGCGGGATTAAGGCAAACATAGGTGGAGTGACTTGCCCAGGGTCTCACAGCTAAGATGTGTCTGAGGTTCGATTTGAACTCAGGTCATCCTGATTCCAGGCCCAGTGCTAGACAGATGCTAGCTACTCTCTGTTATCCTTCAGGTGACTCACAATTTTTCATGCTTCAGAAATGAAGAACTGTCACCATATGTCACCATCACTGGAGGTATACACACACATATGCATATATGCATAGATATATGTATATGAAAATTAAAATAATTTTTTAAACCAAACCTGGTGAGAAGGAAGTCCTCTCCATGCAGCTTAGCACCTGCACAACAACTTACAGCTTTATAGAATGCTGGAAATACTGAGAAATTAAGTAACTTGCTCCAGGTCACACAGAATGTGTCAGAGGTAGGACCTGAACCCAGGATCCCCTGATTCCAAGGCCAGCTCTCTGTCTACCCGGCTATACTGCCTTGAGGCCGCTAGGTGGCGCCATAGTGCGCAGAATGTGGGCCTGGAGTCAGGAAGATCTGGAGTTCAGATTTGACCTCAGGCACTTAGCTGTGTGACCAAGGGCAAGTCACTTAACTTCTGTCTGCTTCAGTTTCCTCAACAGTAAAATGGGGATGATAAGAGCAACTACCTCCCAGAGTTGTTGTGAAGACCAATGAGATAAAATTTGTGAAGCACCATATAAATTATTATCTCCCTCCCCCTCCCTGGCCTCTCATAACTGGAAGAATATTGTTTCAGGGAGATGCTGAGGGTCATTACAAGCAGTGCCGTTTCCCAATAGCAATCTAGCCTATTCTCCTTTAACTCTCCCTCTCCTGTTCAGTTCTGGGCCCAGATGATTCAGTGTCCAAGTCAAGATATATACACGGACAGCCCGGCTCAATTGGCTTGTCCATGATACACCACATCCTGGTCTAAACCATAGGAAATCTCCATCCACCTGGTGTGCTAATCAGGCTTGATTCTTCTGCGTGATTACAGATCTCATTTAGGAGGCAATGTTTCAGGGCTCAGTGCCCTCAGGATGATGTCATCAGCAAACAGAAGCATCTGGAGGCCTTGCCCTCAGTAGGGGATCCCTCTTCCATGAGCTTGCTGTGCTGGACATGATCCATGTCAGTGGCAAACAACTTTGGTGAGCAGACGTCTCTCCAGTTTATGCCTCATTTCACATTAATATCCAAAGGCTCATCAAACAGAGTTTGACAGGCAGTGTAATGTGGTGCTAGGAACCCTGGATTCAGATTCAGAGAACCTGGGGTGGAGTCCTGGTTCTTCTACTTACAGGACAAGTCACCTAATCAGCCTGGGACTCTGTTTCTTTGCTTTTTTTTTTTTTTTGAGGGCAATTGGGGTTAAGTGACTTGCTCAAAGTCACATGGCTAGTTTTTGTGTTAAGTCTCTGAGGCTGGATTTGAAATTAGGTCCTCCTGACTCCAGGACCGGTGCTCTATTCACTGCACCACCTAGCTGCCTCTGGGCCTCTGTTTCTTTATCTGGAAATGGGAGTTGGACTAGGTGACCTTTTAAGGTTCCTTCCAGCTCTAAAGCAGGTTATTTGTTTTGTTTGACTATACGTGTTTGTAATTTTTTTTTTTTATGGGTTTTTTTGGCTTTCTCAATTAGGGGCAAGAATATGGACCTGAAAATAAAATGAAATAAAATAAAATCTCAATTTTTTTTATAATTTAAAAAAGAATTCCTCAACACTTCATAATTGTGTCACCTCCAGCATGAACATTGTCTATACACACTTAGTCTAGACCAAGTCTAGTCTTAGTCTAGTCTGTGCATATTCAGTCCTTTTGCTGTTCAGGCATTTCAGTTGTGTCTGATTCTTCATGATGCCATTGGGATTTTCTTTTTTTTTTTTTTGGAGAGGCAATTGGGTGACTTGCCCAAGGTCACACAGCTAGCTAGTGTTAAATGTCTGAGGCCAGATTTGAACTCAGGTCCTCCTGACTCTGACAGGGCCAGTGCTCTATTCACTGCACCACCTAGCTACCCCCATTGGGATTTTCTTAGCAGAGATACTGGAGTGGTTTGCCATTTCCTTCTCCAGCTCATTTTACAGATGAGGAAACTGAGGCAAGGAGGGTTAAGTGACTTGCCCAGGGTCACATACCTAGTAAGTGTCTGAGGCTAGATTTGAACTCATGAAGAGAGTCTTCCTGACTCCAGGCTCAGCACTCTATCCACTTTAACACCTAGCTGCCTATCCTTGTTTTCTAGTGGCATTTTTATGCCCTTATGCAGCACACTGTACACTGTGATGCTTGAGGCTACATGTGGTATCTCTACTGCTGTCAAAAAGAGAGAAAAGAGTTTATTATGAAAATCTTCACAGATCTTTTCCTTTGTCTACCTTATGTGAGATGATTTTTCTTAGTTGGGATCCTGCCAAGCTTTCTTGGCAATATTTTTCCTTCCACTTCTTCTCAATGAATTGGAAGGTGATACTGTTTATAATATCCCATTATCCTTCTCCACAAGATTCCACAAATGAGCTATATACTCTGTGCCTTTGCCTACCATAACTCTCTCTTTGCCAAGACTGTAGATCTATTTGCTGACTGATGTGGTTTCTAGGATCTTTTGATCTCCTCTGTATGGCAACTGATTTACATTTGTTTGACTTACTTAGAAAATGGTGATGCTTGTATAATGAATATCATATTGCTTTCCTTCTCAGAGGGTGAGTGGGAAGAAGAGAATTTGGAACTCAAAATTTTGAAAAAAAAAAGTTAAAAAACATTTAAACTGTAATTGAGAAATATTTAGTGAAATAAATAAAAATATATGAAAAAGAAAATGATACTAGCCTGGGTTATATCTGTTCTTTTATCCATTTCCCATTTTTTGGCATCAACAGGTTGTTTTAGTAAGTCTAGCTGGAGTAATTTCATTTATGTGCTGCATCTTCTCATTCTATGAATTCATCTAATTTGGTATTGATTTTTACGTCAACTTAAGCTGGTGTTCTGACTCTACATAGATGGTTGCTTCAGAAGTGACTCCCATACCAGTAACCAGTCACTTCCTTTCTATTTAAATATAATCCATTTCATTTTTATCATGTTATTGGGTGCTTCCCTCATCCAGGACCTCCGTCATCTTTCCTTGAAGAAAGTATTCGTGATATATATAGACATGAGGTTTCAGTATAACCTATGAGCTTTTGCCCTTATTTCTTATTTGTGACCCATATTTTCCAACATATTTTTGTCATCTTTTGATCATCTTTGAAATAAAGTCCCTGTGGATTAAAGTATATATGTTATTTTATTTTGGAGGCCCTTTAACAAGTTCTTCATAGAGTTTCTCTATAGACTTAGATGTTAGTACATAAGTTGCATTTGTTTTCATAGCAGTCTTGTTTTCTTCAAATGTTTTATCCTAAGTACTACAATACATGATGATCAACTCAACCATGAAATTCTGTCATTTGTTTCCTTTGGATACAGGATGAAACCAACTTCAATAACTCCTTTATTTGCCTCTCCAAGGAGAATCTATGAAGCATCCCCCCATCTAGTCACAATTTCCTTTTGTCTTTTCATTATGGTTACAGCGGGAATATCAACACCAATTTGATTCATAACCTCTAGGAATCCATCCTCTACAGAAGGATCTCACACACAGGTTACCAACAGCTAGGTTAGTGCTTAGAGATGGTCAAAAACTCTGCCATTCTTGTCATTCTCTAGCTCTTTTCTTTTTAAAAAGAAATTTTCTCATTTTTATTTATTTATTTTTGTTTTATTAAAACTGCCTCCTTTATTAAATAAAGCTTCCCTCTAGATTTGTTTGCATCTCTACACTGTTCAAAAGTGTTACACCCAGGGTGTTAAGATAGTCCCTGAAAACTTTCATAAAGGAGATGATTAAGGTGAATATTATGTTTCATACCTACTATCCATTTCACATACAATCAACCCATCTCTATAGGAAATTAAGAAGTCTTCCACTGTCTCAATGTGAACATCTGTTTAATGGTCTTCCATAGCCTACTGAAGTAGAAGCAGCAAAGTTCTTCCTTCCTTCCTTCCTTCCTTCCTTCCTTCCTTCCTTCCTTCCTTCCTTCCTTCCTTTCTTTTTGGAGGGGGGAAGGCAGGGCAATTGGGGTTAAGTAACTTGCCTAAGGTCACACAGCTAGTAAGTGTTAAGTGTCTGAGGTCAAATTTGAACTCAGGTTCTCCTAACTCCAGGGTCGGTCCTCTGTTCACTGCGCCACCTAGCCGCCCCTAGAAACAAAGTTCTGATGGAGACATGGTTCAAGTTATCACAAACCTCCTATAGATTGTCAACACAATGTTCGGTCATTTTCTTCAGCAAACCAAGTTACTGCAGAGCTAGAATTTGTTTTGTGTAATAATTTAGTGTTACATAAAGATATTGCACAGTCACTGCAGAATGCAGTAGAATTCCCAAATGAGAGATTATCTCATCAGAACAGTCTCACTGCCAGGGAATGGAAGAGCTTTATCATAGGAGTTGCTTCTTCTGTTCTACGTACTTTAAAAAGTGCTTTGAAAGACTGGCTTTTACTACCAATGTGCACAATTTTAAGGCAGTTAAGGCACATTAACTGTTCAAGTGAAGACAGCCTAACTTGACTTTACTATATTTAGTGGATTAGTGTTGGTTTTCAAATTTTTGAGAAGGAATGTTTTCCATTCATTCAAACCCTTAGAATCAGTTTCTATTTAGCTCAAGGAAGGATTTGGCTTTTTTTTTTTTAATGGGCTTAAACTGCCATCAGATTATGACCAACAGGGTAATCAAAGGCGACATGGTAACTATAGCAGTTACAAAAATATCTGTTAATTTTCTATTCTATGTTTATGGCCACTTTTTTTTGGTTGTTTTAATTGTATAATAAAAACTTCTGAACTTAAACAATAATATTAATGCCAATTTGTCAAATAGACTGCCAGCCAGCAAAAATTTAATTTACAACCACGAAACTTCAGACTTTAGATTTATTTAGGGTTATTTTATACAGGTTTACATAATATCTAGTTTAATCTAGAACAAAACAGCTCAGTGAAACCCTGGTCTAAATATATTTGTTTTACATATTTAGCAAGAAGATACATTAAACGCGGCTTCTTTTCAGCTTATGGTACTGAATGTTCGTCTACACAGGACTTCCTTCAAAAGCTATAATTAAGGATCTTCCTAGTTTATCAAAAATACAAGTCCAGCTGAGGTCTTCTGGCCCATTTGCTAGATGATGGGTTTGAAATTTCTTTTTGATTGCATACTTGAAGCTTGCATAGATCATTTTACTTTTGAGAAGTGCTAATTCTGGGGCTTGTAGAAAAAAATTAATTCTTCTTTTCTTGATTCCTTTGTTTCAAAGCTTGCATCACATACAGTGTAGGAACAATCCTTTTCAGGAAGCGTTCCCACAAAATGCTTGAAAGGATCTGTAATGGTTACACCAACATCTCTCCCACTGAGGTCTCTTTGCCTTCTTCCACAATGATGTATTTTTTTTTGTCAGCACTGAAACAAAAGATAACTGCCTTCTTTCTTTTCTTGATTTCTTCTGATGTGGAACATTTCTGAACTTTCACATCACAGAAAATGCAGAATACTTCATCAGTTACTTGTGCTCTGAGGCCATCTGTCCAAAGACCCCAAGTCAGAATATGGTCAGGTTCCTGGACTGGTGGGCAGAGAAGTGGGAGAGCAAAAAGTCTGGACACTGCTTCTTTCAAGAATGTGGAGGGTAGGTGGAGGGGTCTTCTTCCCCAAGAGGGGATGGAGGAGACACTATGGCTGAGGTGCCCGGGCTGCCCAGGAAAGCCAGTTGGCAAGGGAGCGATCCCCTATCTCTTCCACAATTCTGCTATTGTCACTACAGCAACAGAAAGGAGCTTCACAGGAATGAGGACCACTTTGTACCTTACTTTATTTGATGGGTTGCTGTGGTCAAAGAATTCATCACCTAGCAGTCAGCCTAATGAGGCCTCTCTTTATGTGGCTATGCTAGTCCTGGAAAAGTAGGACACATGTACAGAGATAAGTATAATACAAAGACAGAAATGAACAGGGTGAGAGGAGCAAGAGATCGGACAATGCGCCACAGGAAAATCTGAGAAAGAAGAATGTACTAACTCAACTGATCACGGAGGCTTCTTAGAGCTAACACTTGAAGGAAGAAAAAGATTTTGAAATGCAGAGTTGCAGTAAAAGTGCATCCCAGGCATAACATGAGTTACATAGAACACATGCAATATTCCCTGCCTGTTTCTGACTGATCAACCAATCATCAAACATTTATTACATGTCTACCATGAGTAATCACATGTATGAGAACATTTGATTATAATGGAAATAATTAACTCCCTAGCAGCTCCTGGCCAATGGTGACTCAATGCTGAAAGGACATTTTGTCACGGCATGGCAAACCCTGAGTCTTCCCTCAGTTCTCCCCTGGAGTCTCATGATCCTTCCCCTTCGAGGCATGGGGGAAATTGACATTTGTCCTTCAGGACTATAATTCCCAGAAGACCATGCAGCCAGGTCCCAGATTCTTTCCCTTTGTACAGGGAGAAAAGGCCTAAATACCTGGTTATGTAGGATTTGGGGCACGGCTTGTATGAATGCACAAAGAGATATGGAATACCAAGTCCAGGCAATAGTTTAGTCAGCCTGTCTGGCTGGAATGTAATGTTGATGATAATATATACCTTGCTTTCAAGCAGTTTACCATTTTCATGAGGCGGCATACATCAACATCTGAGTGGTACAAGAATTCTTTCCATGAAAACACCTGCCTTTACAGGGGCTCTAGAGGCAGAAAGGCAAGTGGATGGCAACCATAGCTTCTCAGAGTTCAACTTCTGCATAAATCACCAGATCACCATTTGGCCTGAGCTGCTCCAGCTCCCAGACCCCCTTCAGTCTCTCTCTGGCATGCAGAGCAGGACACAAGCCTCAGTGCAGGTTCCTGCAGTTTTCATCCCAAATCCCACCTGGCAACCAATCAATAATCATTTATTAAGTACCTACTATGTAAGAGCTATCCCTCTGTGTATTCAGGAACAGACTAGCCTGGGTTCCTAAAGGCTCCTTTGAAATCAACCCAGGTTAATTTAGTCTAGGATTAGGGGTGGCCAGGTGGCTCAGTGAGTAAGAGCACTGGCTCCAGTGTTGGGATGACCTGGAGATCGAATCCCGGGCTCAGACACTCAGTACCACACCCAGAAATAACTGCCTGTGTAACCTTGAGCAAGTTACTTAACCCCAATTGCTTTAAAAAAAAAATTAGTCTAGGATTGGATACTTAAAATCAATCCCTTTAAAACTCCTTGAGATTAAGTATTATTTCAATTTTTTTGGTATCTGTATCCCCAGGACCAGATGCATCACCTGCCACATAATGCCTGTTGATTAACTGATTATAACTTATTTCATAACTTTATCTAAATGTAGCTCAGACCACAACCTATTAAGATTCCTATTTCCTTCCCAACTTTAAGTAACCCAAAGGACTATATGTTCACATTAGAGACAGAGATAGAGATTTTTACTGAATGGAATAAAAAGCAGAAGACACAGCTTTAAAACCAGCAGGACACTCCCTTGAGAGGGGTGAAATCTGACATCTCCAGTCTCCTCTGGCTAAGTTCTTTGTCAGAGGCTTCACTTCTGCCAAGGAAGCGACCACACTTAGAGGCTATTTGCAAAGAAGGGTAATCAGACATCTGTAATATCAAAATCTAATATCAAAGTCACAAAGAGAGGAAAGAGAACAGTCTCATCCCCTGACAGATGAGGCTCCCCAAATATCCTGACTCTTGGGGAAAAGATATAGCCTCCTGGCCCATCACCAAGTGATACCTGGACTCCAATGGCCACTTAAAGGATTTCTTTGTTTTTGTTTCTTTTTGAGGGGGGAAGGTAGGACAGTTGGGGTTAAGTGACTTGCCCAAGGTCACACGGCTAGTACGTGTTAAGTGTCTGAGGTCGAATTTGAACTCAGGTCCTCCTGACTCTAGGGCCAGTGCTCTATTCACTGCACCACTTAGCTGCCCCAAAGGATTTCTTTAACATGTTTGACATCAACTTCTTTTGTCCCCACCTCCCCACCTCAGACTTAGGGCTTCTACGTCAATTACAGTATGCTGGAGTGCCACAGCCCATGCAGCATCTCAGGCAAGATGTCCCCACGTCTTCTTTGGACCTGTCTGCCACAAAAGAGCTGACTACTTTTGTTCCAATTACCTTTAGCACAGCATGATGGGACCTTCATGGCAACTCCATTTACATTAAGCCCTTGAGACTACACAAACCACAATTTTCCATCCCCTTGGTGCCATTAGGAGGAGTATAACACAAGGGATAGAAAGCAAGGAACAAACTCAAGTCATTTCAAACATGCAGCCCATTCAGCCAACTGAGATCTAAAGGAAATGAGAGCTGAATCATCCTCTGTGTCCCACCCCACCCCCACCAAGTGAGGGTGCAGCCAAAGCTTCTGTCCCAGCCTTGGTTCTCTTTTCTTTCTATACCTTCTCTCTTGATGATGAGGAGTTCAATTATTATCGCTATGTAAAGGATTCCTAAATCACTCAGTCAACCCTTATTTCTTTCCTGAGTTTCAGTTCCATCTCACCAACTGTGCCTGTCAGACATCTCTGACTGAGCCTCTGGTCCTCAAACTCAACATGTACAAAACAGGATTCATGATTCTCTGTTAAACCTGCTGCTTCTCCTCCAAACTCCCCATTCCTGTGGAAGGCATCATTATCCTTCCAGAAATCAATGATCACAACATCAGAAGGGTCCTTGATTCTTCTCTGTCTGTCTGTCTGTCTGTCTCTCTCTCTCTGTGTCTGTCTGTCTGTCTCTCTCTTACTCCCCACAGGCAGTTAACAGATTTTGCCAATTTTCCCTCCACAAAAATCTCTCACTTGGATATGTCCTTCTCCCCACTCATATAACTACCATTTGTGTTTCATAACTTCTCCATCTCCTGCCAAGATTACTACAATAATCTCCCAGTTGGTCCCCCAGGTTCCATTCTCTTTCCTCTCTGCCCCAGCTTGCATCTTCCACATAGCAGCCAACAGAATCTTCCTAACGGGTCACTTCCTTCCTCAAGAATGTTCAGTGACTTCCTGTTACCTCCAGGAAAAAAGGCAAACTTCTCATTTGGCAAGTAAATCCTTTCCTATGTTATAATAATCAAGCCTGGCCCCGGAGAAGAGACATGAGAATATACCTCCCACCATTCTTTGCAGAGGTTGGGACCTATGAGTGTGCATCACTGGGTATCATGTCACACTTGGCTATGTGTTGGTTAATTCTGTGGAATTGTAGGGTTTTTTCTCTTTTCTTTGTTATAAGGAAGGCACTTTAGGAGGGGGAGGAGGAGGGGAGGTTTATATTTGGAAATGAAAGTGCTGTAAAAACAAGATATCAAAATAAATTCTAAATTAAAAACACTTAAACAAATCATAAAAAATAAAGCCCTTCAGAGTCTGGCTCCAGCCTATCTTTCCAGGCTTCACATACTCTATGCTCCAGGCTACATACTGGCCTATGTGCTCTTCCCCAAATTCAGCATCCCATATCTAGCCTCAGCATCTCTGCACAAGCTGTTCCACATGCCTGGAATGCCCCCCCCCCCCTTTTCCTCTCTCTTTCTCTTCTCCCTCCTCTACCTCTATCCTCCCTCTCTTATAATACAGTCCCCAGCTTTCTCCAAGGCTCAGCTCAGGTGACTCCTCCTATGAGCAACCCTTCCTGGTTCCTGTATTGTTAATGCTCTCATTCTCCAATAAGATAATATCTGTGAAGTGCTCAGCTTGGGGCCTGGATCCAGCACTAAATAAATGTGTGTTCCCCTCCCTTTCTCCCTATTGTACCAAATTAACTAATAAATTATCCGTGTAAATACTATTGCCCCCTCCCCCAAGGAAATCCTAAGCTCCTTGAGGACAGGAACTGTTTCTGTTTTGTTTCAGCTTCCCTGGTTCCCAGTATAGTTCCTTTCTTCCTCATAGTGGATGCTTTAAAAATGCTCTTCAAATAGAACTATTGTCAAGGAAGCACTATGAAAAGTCTGAGGCAGCAGAGGTTACCTGAAGGGTTCTGGGAAGGCTTCATGGAGAGAACACCTTAGATGAATTTTGAAGAAAGGGAGGAATTTCCACAGAGGGACACAGTTTGGAGTTGGGGAGGGGTAAGGAACCCCAGTCATTCTATCTGGAGCAGGGGTTTTTTTAGTCATTTTGTGCTATGCACCACCCTGTTGACAATCTGGTGAAGTCAATGGGCCCCTTCTCAGAATGTTTTTTTTTCCTTTTTGGAGGGCAATTGGGGTTAAGTGACTTGCCCAAAGTCACACAGCTAGTCTTTGTGTTAAGTGTCTGAGGACAGATTTGAACTCAGGTCCTCATGACTCCAGGGCTCTATTCACTGCACCACCTAGCCACCCCTCTCAGAATGTTTTTAAACAACTGAAGGAAATGCTAAATTTCAATTTCAAGAGATTGGTAAAAACAAAGGTAGAATTTTTTTCCCTATCCAAGTTCATGGAAATCTATCCACAGACTCTTAGGGTAGCTCATGGAGCCCAGGTTAAAAACTCATCTGCACAGAAGTGATCATTTGTTATCTGTACAGAAGTAATAATTGGATTGATGAACTGGGAGAAGACCTCTAATGAGGGTTGATGGCCACCAAAGGCTCAGAGTTCTCAAGAATCCCACCAACCAAGGTCCCTTTCTGGTTTTGGGGGTAGGGGGTGGGGGTGGAGGAGGACATACAGAGTGGGTATTGGGATCCCTAAAGTCCATTTTGAATGCCTCTGACATTCCAGAGACAAGTCCTTACCTGACACATAGTAAGTGCTGTCTGATGTCCCCCCTTTGTGTATGTGGGTTGACCTATATATATATCTATCTCTTTCTAGGTCTTCCTGCTGACCTTTCCCCTCCTTACCCTCACTCTTTTCCTACCTAGGCTCGGCTTACAGGACTGAATTGTTTCACAACTGAGCCACCCAGCAGAGATTGGAACTGGGCCCTATCTGTGTTCACACCTCACCGTTATAAAGGCAAAGTTGCAGAGGGGGTGAGGAGGAGGAGACTGTGTTCAGGGGCCTCTAGGCCCCTTCCTGTGGTTTTGTCAACTGTGAATACAGGGGCGGCAGGATGAGGGGGGAGTATAATGCTGCTGAGACATACTGGATATGAGTCACTAAAGACAAGTGAATCAAAGAAAAGGGAAGATTAGGGTATGAGGTATTAGTCAAGAAGGGTAGAAATATCCCCCCCCCACCACCACACACACTCGAACACACACATACACACATACACACTGGAGGGGCCAATAGATATGACCCATCTTCTGGGAAGGGACCTTTCATTCATATATTGGCATATGACCTTAGAAAAAAGTCCCCCATTTTCTGCCCCTTTGTTGGGGTTCCCACCTTCAGAAAAGAGGAGAGACACATAGGGTTCTAGGATAGGTCTTGGGGAGGAGAAAGGGAACCATCCTGGAAAACTCCTTACGTGCAGTCAGGAGGGCACTGGACAGCTCTGAAAATAACAGACATTTCTCACAATGTGCGTGCCCCAAGGTGATGAGTCATTGGTCTCTTTCTTGGCCATAGATATAGGTGTTCTGTTAATTCAGGGTTCAATAGATTTTTTTTTTTTTTGCTTTTTGGAGGGCAGTTGGGGTTAAGTGACTTTCCCAAGGTCACACAGCTAGTTTTTGTGTTAAGTGTCTAAGGCCGGATTTAAACTCAGGTCCTCCTGACTTCAGGGCCAGTGCTCTATTCACTGTACCACTTAGCTGCCCCCGTCCAAGAATTTTTTTAAAAATATTTTTACAACTGTCTTTCAATATAATTGGTTTCCTTTATAAACCTATATGTTTTACTTTATTCATTTAAAAGCATTATTCTGAGAATGGATCCATTGGCTTTACCATCCTGTATATGACATCAAAAAGGTTAAAATTAACCCAGCAATGGAAGCCCTGGCCCTTACCTTGTGAGTTGATCTGGACCCTGGTTTTTCCCTTCTCTGCTCTGCCCTTTTGCTGACCCTGCCCAGTATCTCCATGACAGAATCTCCCTGATTACTGATGCTATAAAGAATGTGCCCAGTTGAACCCCACTGCCTCTCTGGTTCTCCCCTCCAACCTGAAACCCTGAGAGACAGCATAGCCCGATGTCTCACACCATATGGGCACAGACATTCAAGGATGGGAAGTCCAGAAAGCAGCAAGATTAGCCTGTGCAGTTACCATGGTTACCATAATAGCAATGAGAACCAGCACCTCTTGGCATCTCCTGCCTTCCCTCCAGAAGAAACGGGAGAGGAGAATAGAGGGAACTCTTCTTCCTCTTTCAGTTTCTTTGTCTCAAGGCACCAGAAGGCTTGGCCCTAGGGGAAGCTGCTTCCAGGGTGACTCTCAGGGTGGGCCCCTTGCCTCTTCTCTGAAGCCAGCCCTGGGCTCCTCCCTGTTCCCTTCAGGCTGACATATTTGGTTGCATTGCTCTAGAGCCTGTGCTGGGCCGGCCCATTGCCAGAGAGGACTGCCAGTACCTGTCTCCTGGCACTGGTTTCCCCCTCCCAAATCATTATCTCTCCAGAAAACTACTTTCTCTATGGTCAGCACTCCTGCCTTGCACCCTTCTTCCTGGGGGCCAGCTGGGGGCTTACACGCCACCTTTCACTTCTGGTCTTCCTTTTCAGGCCCAGTGCCCCCAGACACTTTTAAATCTCCACACAGAGGACCAAAGGGTGATCAAAGAGTCAAAAGACCTTAGAGGAATTGGGGTTACAAAGGCTAAGTGATTTGCCTAGGATCTTTTTTTTTTTTTAAAGCAATTGGGGTTAAGTAACTTGCCCAAGGTTACACGGCCAGTTTTTTTTGTGTGGGTGTTAACTATCTGAGGCCAGAACTGATCTTGGGTTCTCCCAACTTCAGGGCCGGCGCTTTACTCACTGCGCCACCTAGCTGCCCCTTTGCCCAGGATCTTACAGTTAAGAAGTGACTAAGGTGGAATTTGAACATCAGTCCTCCTGACTCCAAGTCTAATTTTCTATTTCTTACACATCTAGGTGCAGCTAAATAAATAGCACAGTGGATAGAGCACTGGACTTGAGGTCAGGGAGACGACTTTAAATTGTATCTCAGCTGTGTGACACTGGGCAAGTCACTTAACCTTGGTCTGCCTGGTTTCCCCATCTGTAAAATGGGGATAATAATAATAATACCCACACACACCCACTCTGTTGTTGTGAGGATAAAATGAGATATTTTTAAAGTGCTTTGAAAACCTTAAAGCTCTATGTAAATACTAAATTCTTCTTCTATTATTATTATTATTATTCTACACTGCTTTTAATAGTGATCAACCCCCTCAATGGTGATGCCCCCTCAGCTATCTCTAGAGCCAAGAGGCCACAACTTGGTCCAAGTCAGAGGTCAGAATACAAACCAGTGCATAACCCCTTTTGTAGCCCAACTCAGTGAGGATCCCAAGGGCTGGGCCTTCCATGCAGAGCCTGGATAAAAAAGGGAGTGTGCAAGAGTTCTGAAGAAGGAAGAGTGCCAAAGAGGAGCTAGGTGGCTCCAAACACCCTCCTCCCCCTGGGACATTCCCTACTAGAGAGCACCCCATCAGAAAGAAGAAGAACATGGCCCACCACCTCTTCTCTTCTTCATACTCCCCTCAGCCCAGACCATGTGTCTCTAGAGACTGAGTCACAAAAACTAAAATCTCACAGAAAAATCTCTTTCCACTGCACAAGGTAGAATAACGAGACTCCCAACCACTTATCTGAGATCTCAGAAGCCCCCAGGCCCTACCCTGAATGGTAGAATAGCAAAACTCCAGGGAGACAGTAAGGCCAGGCCAGCCCCTCCCCTCCCATTCCAAGATGGGGAGGGGGCTCCTCAGGGTGGTGAGGAGGAGAATAGAAGACTCAGGCTCTGGGACTTGGGGTTGACTGAATGATTCATTCTTTGTTCAGACTCCCTTTCGTGATGGAAATACCAAAGGGGGTGGGGGGGGGCTGCTCTCCTGATAAAAGCTAAGAGCTACAACTGTTACCATAGTGATATACAGTTGAGACTGTAGGATGAGGGGCTTTGTATGGAGTTGGAAGCAGCAGAAAAGCTGAACTGGTTGGGAAAGAAGGAGGGGCTCAGGGGCCATGGATTATCCTCTTGGGTGGGGCCTTCTGGTGTCATTCTTACCAGGGACTCCTGGATCTACCACTTGGGGGGTATTGGGGTGGAGAAGGTTGTATTGGTGGGAGAGAAACGTTCCCATTCAAGAAGCATCTGCCTGTTCTGCTCTGGATGTGGGATCAGAGGATCCTGGGTACAAATCTCAGCCTACTACCCGTTCTACCTCAGGCAATAATAGCAAACAGCAACAACAACTAGTACTTATGTAGTGCTTTAAAGTTTGGAAAGCTTGTTGCAAATGGTGCCTCATTTGGCCCTCACAAAAACACTGTCAGGTAGATGCTATAATTATGTCCAATTTATAGATGAGCAAATTGAGGCTAAAAAACATTAAGTGACATCCCCAGGGTTATACTAGTAAGTATCAGTTGCAGGCTTCTTCCTGACTGCAAGTCCGGAATTCTAACCATTGGACAACCTAGCTGTCTCCAAGTCAGCTAACTACATTGGGTCTCAATTTCTTCAACTATAAGGCTGAGGTCCTCTGAGGTCTCTTCCAGGCCTAGATCTATGATCCTATGACCTCCTGTAATGAGAATGTAAATTTTAAAGATCTTCCCTGCCCCTAGGCTAAAGTGCACGTGGAGCCTGGGGTAGGAGTCTTGTTTTTCAGTAGATACTTTTTGATTGGCCAGTGGGTCCAAAAGGTTGTTACATTCTCTGAGCCAGGAGAAGGCTATATAAGCCCTGATGTGTAGCTTTGTTTTGGGACTCACTTTGAGAAGTGTTCTGTGATTTGATCTGAATTCTGGGAAGCCGTTGTTGAGAGTCCCCCGACTTTGAAAAAAACCCAGATGTTGACCAGATGTAATGGTTGGACAGTTTGGAAATCTGTCTACTTGATCTGTCTCTGTCTTGATAATTCTGCCTGTATATTTTGAAGTTCGGGATGCTGACCTTTTTCCCCTGAACAAGGTAAACGATATATGGTCTGACTGATTAAAGTAAGCTTGTTAACCCATTTTGAGTTGTTTTCCTTTAACAAAGCAGATCCAAGAACCTGTGGTAGCAGCAAACCCTGAGGATGCCGGGGTGCTTGCCGCTACACCTCCCATGGACCACAGAATTCCCTCTGCTTCCAAATACCTTCTCTGACCAATGTCCACACTGAAAATTCCAGGAATGTTTAGGCTTCTTAACTTTTAATCCCCAATTGTGAACCTTGAAGCCATTCCCCTATGGATTTAGGAGACCCAGACATATGGGGAAGTGGTTGTTTGGCTCCTGGTTATCATTCATTCCCTCCAGCCCAGGAATCAAGAGCTCATTAAAGAATAATGCTCACATCTTTCATCAGCTCCTCAGTTGGAGTATCCCCTCCCATAGCCCCAAAGATGGGGTACAATCCACACACAGTTTAACTAAGCCTAGAAGATGGGAGGTGGAGCAGATATGCTCATGCCCCAAGCTTCACCCTAAAAAACATCTTTGGCCTGGGCTATTCCCTCAAGCCCATATTAAATCAAACCCCCAGTTTCCTTCAGTCAGTGTAATAAGATGCTGGAAGCAAGGGCCATCAGAGCTGACCTCTTACTGCCCACCAAAGCCACTCTTTTCTTTGGAGCATGGGCTCTTAATCTGATGTTCCCCCCACCTCAGGGGTCTGCAGATGGATTTCAGGGGGTCTGAGAACCTGAGTGAGAAAAAAATTGCATCTTTATCTTCACTCATCTCTAACTGAAATTAAGCATTTCCTTCCATTATAATTTTTTTTTTTTAAAAACAACACTTCATTCTGAGGTAAGGTACAAAGGCTTCACTAAACTGCCAAGACACACAAAAAGGTTAAGATCCCCTGGGGTGGAGGAATCAGACAATCAGAGTGGTTGACAAGTCCTTGGAGGGAACAGGACTATAACCAGGTCAAGTGATGTAGACATCCTGGCAGCTGTGCAGAAAAGGGAATGGAAGAAGGGAACAAGCATCTATTTTGTACCTACTGTGTGAAAGGCACTGTGCTAAGCACCTTACTGAAAGGAGTCCCATGTTACAGTTGAGGAAACTGAAGCAGACAGAGGTTAATTGATTTGCCCAGGGTCACATAGCTAGCAGATAGCTAGCAGGCTAGATCGATTCTAGGACAGATTTGAACTCAGGTTCTCCTTATACCAGGTCCAATGCTCTTACCATTGCACCACCTAGTTGCCTCTAGGGCAAGGGGAAGATAGGAGGACTGGACACTGTGACAGGAAGCAGGTGTCTAAGGTGCTAAAAGCAAGCCCCCACTAATCTGACTCCCCTACTGCACCAAGATCTTCAATTCAATAACAAACATTTGTTAAGCCTGTCCTACAAGCCCGGTTCTGTGTTAGGTGCCAAAACCACAAAGACACATCAAAGGTCCTGTTCTCAAGGAGATCCAGCCTAACGAGAGAAGCTGTGATACAAGGTAGAGAAAGGGCTTTGAAAGATGGGAGGAGGAAGAGATGACTTCTCCCAGGTGGCTGATGGAGGTGAGGGAAGTGAGCCTGGGAAGAACTCACCCAAGAGGTATGTGAGGTAGACCCCAAAGAGAAGGACATGAATGGGTGGAGATGGCATTAGGATGCATTGTAATCTCACAAAGATGAGAGAAGTCTGAATGAGAACCATGGAATGTGAAAATGTAAAGGCTGGTTTGAATCTCAGTTCTCCAACTTACCCCCAATGTGACCTTATCCCATTCCAGTTCCCTTATCTTTAAAATTGAGAGGGTTGGACGAGTCCTTCCTACTCTAAATCTATGCTCCTGTGATCTTATGAGGGAGTCTGGGCAGGTAGGTTGAGGCCATGTTGTGGGATGGCCAGAATTGGCCTTTTATACCTAATTTAAATGAAAAAGACTTCTTTTTTTTTTTTTTTGCTTTGGGGGGGGAGGGCAATTGGGGTTAAGTGACTTGCCCAAGGTCACATGGCTAGTAAGTGTTGAGTGTTAAACAGATTTGAACTCAGGTCCTCCTGACTCTAGGGCCAGTGCTCTATTCACTTTGACACCTAGCCACCCCTATGTGATAATATTTTGAAGGCAGAAATGACAGGATATGACTGTGTGGGAAGAGACAAGAGTCAAAGGTTATGAGCCTGGAAGACTGGGAGGAGACTAGGAGGAGGTGCCATTAACAAGTAGAAAGGTTAGTGGGAAGGGTACTTATAGGGGGAAATCAGATTTCCCAGCTGTATAGGTCCATCCCTATTCCTGACTCTCTACTTCACTCAGGCTAAGGGTAGAAAGGAGTTGGCACTACATGATTTAATATATACCTCTTCTTTGGACACAAAAGAACAGGGAAACAACACCATCCCTCACTTCCCAAAACTAAAGATACCATTTATATACTGGAGTCATTCAAGGTCCCCTAGCTGCTTTCCCTCCCACCTCTACCCCCAACATACACAATACAGATCTTTCCTTGGAGTCTTACCTTGTAGACCTGAGAGAAGAAGCCACTCCCAATAAGTTCAGCATCAAAGTTCTCCCAGAATTCCAGCCTCCGGACAGCTGTTCGTAGTCTCTGCCAGCGATCAACCTGGAGATATGTATCTGAAGATTCCCCATCATAGGGTCCTGGGCTGGATGGTTCAGGAGGCATCGTGCCTGTCTCACACATGGTGGGGACTGCTAGAGGATGATAAAGCAGAAGGCTCGGGACATAAGGACAGATCAGTGTGTGTGTGTGTATGTGTGTGTGTGCGCACGCGCACGCACACACGCTCAAGAGCTCCAGTGAGAGTGCTCAAGGCACGTATGTGTTGGGGGGGAGGGATTTGCATGGTCAAATGTCCCCCAAATGGCACTACCAATGTAACTGGGACCCAGCCAGTATCTGATTCCTAGCCCAGAGCCACAGGCAATGATATTCTTGTCAGCACTAATTGTGTGACCTTGGGAAAGTCATGGGATCATAGAGATATAGCTAGAAGGGACCCCAGAGACTATCCCCCTCCTGAGGAAACCTGGGGAGGTTAAATGGGGCAAGTAGGAAGAATCAAATATGAGAAATGAACACAGGTCCTCTGGTTCTAAAGTTAATGATCTTTCCATTGTACCATGAATGTTAACTCTCTAAGCCTCAGTTACCCCATCTGTAAAATGGGACAATTCTTTTACTCCCTGACTCGGAGGAAAGTGTTTATAAATCTTCAAAAGTTATAGAAATGTGAGTTGTTGGTATTGTTATCTCTACTGCACAAGTCACTTTTGCTCTCTAGACCTGTAAAACAGGAACAATAACGGTCATACTATTTCTCAGCCTTGTTGTCAACCTCAAAGCTTAAACCCAAACAGAAGTTATTATCATCACTGATTTTTCTTTGTCTAGTAGCCAAATTCCTAAGCAAATTTCTGAGGTCAGTGTCTGGATTACTCTTAGCAGCATTTGCACCATGGCACCCTGGGCCACTGCCCTTTCACCCACCGAGCCACCTGGTGGCACACAAATGGCCCCCTCCACCCACCTAGATGGCTGCCACTGCTCCTGCCCCCCACTCTGACTTGGGCCTCTAGTGCTGGTGGCAGAGGCTAGGACCTGCTGGACTTGAGCAGCCCTGACCCCAGTCCTTCCCTATTGGGTGGCACACGAGGCTGGGGGCAGGGCCCATTCCTGTTGTTGTTGTTCAGGGCGATGTTTCTGGAAGCCATAGCTCCCAAGGGAGCAAAGTAATAGCTTCAGCATATGCTTCTGACAGCTCCAGGAGAAGCAGGGTAAGCTGGCCTCCCGCCCAGCTGGAGCAAGGGCAACACCAGCACATTTGGGAGAATAGACACCATTCTGCTTCTAATCCAAAGGATCTCAAAGCACTTTCTACCTAGCACCACCTAACACCACTGGGGTACTATCAGTGCTGCTCTGCCTGAGCTGCTGAGGAGACAAAGGCACAAGAGCTCTGAGGCCATCTTGAGCAGCCCTTCTCCTTCCTGTCGGTACATCCCCACTGGCCTCCACTTCATCCTCATAACCATCTCTCCTCTGAACCCCAGGAATGGTAGCTCAAGCTTGATTGTTCACAAAGTGGTTGCCTCTCTTTTTACAAAAGAATGAGTCTCCCCTCTGGAGAGCTTCCTTCAAGCCCTGCCCAGCCTAAGACTGCCCTGGGGTCTTGTCGGAAGGAATCTCTATTGGGCTCTCCAAGCTGGAAGGGGCCTCAGAGGTCACCCAGTCCACCTCTCCACTCAGTGCATGAATCCCCTCTACAATAGCTCTTTAAACAGTTCCAGGGACAGGGAGCTTTCTTCTTCATAAAATAGCCACTTCAAATGCTGGCCATCTCTAGCATTTGGAAACATCTTCAAATTGACTCCCAAAGTATCTCCCTTCCCTTCCATGGTCCCTAGCTCTGCTGTCTGGGACCAAGCAGATCAAGTCTGATCCATCTTCCCTGGAACAGGTCTTGAAATATTTAATGAGAATGATCACATCTGCCTTCAGCCTTCTTTTTTCCAAGCTAAACACCCCCAGTTTCTTTCATATGACAAAGTTTTAAGACTCTTCACCATCTAGGAGGGAGGAGGGAATAAAGGGAAAAGCGTTTCCAGCTCTCTTCCCCCCCCCAGCCCAGCTCACTCCTCCCCTCCATTCCCACGCTGGCAGGGGCCTGCCAGCCAGACAGACTCTGTTTTTCAATAGCTCTCTGTGTGGCTGCCGGGATTCCTGGAGGAGGGCAGGGCTCTCACTCTCCAGCCCTCCCTCAATGAACTGTTTGTCCTCTGCTAGGGGCGGCCCCTCCATCTGACTTATGGCCCCTTGCAAACCCCAAGGCTGAGTGAAGGCTCAAAGTTCCATCTGGAAGGGGAGATGGAGTAGTGGGGAGGCAGACAGTCTGAAGACAGGCTTAGGGGCACAAGGCAACAGAGCAGGAAAAGAAAAGTCCTTATTTGTCATGAATCCAAAGAGAAAATGAGAAAGCACTTATCAGCAGTGAAGACTGTCAGAGCCTGGGATCACAGGTCAGGATGGGTCAGAGTGGCATCTCCTCTGGGGATGGTTAAGAACAAATCAGCTGTCAGTCTGTCTCTAAATGTATCCCTTACAGGGCCTCAATGGCCTCTCCAGGTACCTGGTGTGTCCTAAGAACCTAATATCTCAGCAAAGACTGGAATACAGGGTCAGGATGGCTCAAAGTCACAAAATATGAGTTGAACAGGATCCTGGAAGCCTTCTAGGTCAACAAAGGCTCCCCACTCCAATATATCCAAATGATTGCTTAACTTTTGGTGGAGGGCCTTCAGTGAGGAGGAATCAGGGGTGTGCTAGAGCCAGCTCAGACCACAGAGAAGAGCTGATTGTTAAATTTTCAGCGTGAGTTTTCAGCTAGAAAATCTGCAAAAAGCTACAAATCAGGGTTTGATTTATTGTTTTGTTGATTGTCTAGACTGAAGCAAAGGACGGAGAAAATGCTAATAATGCAAATTATTTCCTGAGTATTTTCCCTTTCCACCCCCACCCTCCAGCAGTTTGATAAACAATTGTCAGCACACCCCTGGGAAGAACGAATTACCTCTTAGAACAAATCATTCCATTCTTGGATAGCTCTGATTCTTAGGATGCTTTTTCTTACATTCAAGCCTAGGTCTGCCTCTACACAGCTTCTACCCACAGTGCCAAGATCTGCCCTCTAGGTCAAGCAAAAGAAGTCTAATCCCACGTCCATGTGACAGGCCTCCCATCATCACCCTTAAACCCTAAGTCTTTTTTCCTCCAGGTTAAACATCCCCAGATCCTTCAGCCAATTAAATCCTTCCTCACCTCCTCTGGACACTTTTCAGCTGATTAATATCCTTCCCAATTTGTGGAGCCCAAAATTGAACATCATATTTTGATTGTCATCTGACCAAGGCAGAGTACAGCAGTTCTTACGCCTACCTTGATCTGGTCACTATGATTCTATTTGGTCTAAGGTGACATTAGCTATCTTGGTTGCCCTCTAATGTTATTGATTGACAGTGAGTTCCCAGTGCACTAAGACCTTCAGATCTTTCTCAGACAAATTCCTGCTAGCCATTCCTTTCCTAGCTTGTGTTTAAGTTGTGGTTTTTTTGGTTTGTTTGTTTTGTAGCTAAAGTAAAAGATATTTATTCCTTTTAAATTTCCTTTTATTAGATTTGGTCCAACAACTTAGACAACCAAAGGTGTCAAGAATGAAAAGACAAGTAAGATAGAAAAGGAGGAAGAACCATAATGGTCACTTCCTAAAGTTGAAAGGGACAAGCAAAGCTCCCAAGACAACGCCCGGGTAGCACCAAGTACAGGGATGCCCACTGACCAGGAAGACAGAAAACAGGCCAGTCAGTTTGAACTAGGTTCAATCAATCAACAGGTTAAGGGCCTAATCCTGGTCAGGCCTTCTGTCAGCTGCTGGGAATATAGACTAAAACGAAACTGTCTTTGTCCACAAAGGCTTATATACTGTTGGAAAAAAGTAGCAGGTACAAAAATAAGGCTATATAAAGTAAATTAAAGGTTTTGGGGATTGAGGGTCACTAGTAGATAGGGATGATCAAGAAAGGCATCATAACAGAGGTCCACTTGAGCTGAGCTCTAAAGAAAGCTAAGGATTCTAAGAGGCTGAATTGAGGAGGGAGGGCATTCCAGGCATGGGCCCAGCCTAGGCAAAGTTACAGAGGTGGGAGATGCAGAGGAATGTATGAGGACTAGCAAGAAGGGCAGTTTGCCTTTCTGGGGCAGCCAGGTAGCACATCAAGTAAGAGCACCAGCCCCAGTGTCAGGATGACCTGGGGATTGAATCCAGGCTCAGATACTTAGCACCACACCCAGAAATAACTGGCCGTGTAACCTTGAGCAAGTTACTTAACCCCAACTGCTTTAAAAAAAGGGGGGGGGGCAGTTTGGTAGCACTACAGAGTGCCTGAAGAGGAGTAATGATAAACCTGGAAAGGGAGACTAGGATTGTGAAAGGCTTTAAATGCCAAACAAAGGATTGTATGCTTGATTCTAGCAGCCTGGTGCTTACGTAGTCAAGCCTGTTCTTTAGGAAGGTCATTTTGTCTGCTGTGGACCATGGACTAAAGAGGGGAAAGGCTTGAGGCAGGTTGACTAAGTAGGATGTGATCACATTACCTTCTTTCTGAGATCTCTACCAACAAAACCTGAATTAATTCCTTAATGCAAAACCTAACACCCTGCTCTGAGATTTCAGGGTCCTAGTCATTTTTCCCAGATAAGGGAAAAGAGAGGGGTTACCAAAAATGGGGCCAGCATCCCAACATACTCAACCCAGACTCTGGGTCCCCTTGAGACTGGCAGTACATTTCCCCATTGTAGTGTGCAGCACTGGCCTCCTGGGCCTCTGAAAGGGCCCCTCCCCTTGCTCTTCTTGCCCTCAACCTCACAGATGCTCACCTAAAGGCTTCCCCAGCTTTGTGGTGGCCCCTCACTGTGTGCTTACTTCCTGGGCTTCTGAAGGAGCATATGAGGGAGGGAAGGAGGGGCCCTCTTCCTGAAACATCCTCCAGAGTCCTCCCAGATCTTGGAATATCTCAAGGACAAGGAAAAAGGAGGAGGGCAACATTTCCCCTCCACAAACAGACCACTTTGAAGCAGGAATGGAAGTTCCCCAAAACAGGCACTTCCTGCTAATTAATCTTGGCTTTAGAAGGAACCCTGCCCCTGTTTAGCCTAGAAGTCAAGGTATAGGCTGGGTGGGGTAAGAAATGATTAGAGAAGGAAGGAAAGAGGGGACAATGAGAGTTCCATTGAGGACAACCTCTGTTTGAATCACCACATTGCCTCTTAGCTGGCCATATCACCAGAGGTCATGTCACGTTTTTGGACCCCAGTCTGTAAATAAGGGAGTTGGAATAGATGACCTCTTAGGTTACTATTAGCTAGAAAATTCTAAAACACCTTTATTTCTGCCCCAGAGAGCCCTGGCTGTAAAATAGTTTCCTTTTGAGTTTCAACAGGAACACACATACATACACTCCCCTTCCCTCCAACCAGTCCAATGGACCAGCCTTTGCTCTGGGTTCTGAGGTTCCTGGGGAAGTGATACCATTTGACTTCAGAGAATGCCCAGCCACCCTACTGAAAAGGAAAGTGCCTCCAGGCTACCAACCCACATCAGCAAACTTCCTGGGTCTGACTTCATTAATCTGGGGGCCAAGGTTTTGAATCCCACCCCAGATTCCACAGTAAAAGCACAAACACACTGTCCCCTTGTTTCTCCCCACTCTCAAACAACATCTTTAAAAATCAGTGAAGAGGAGATAGTCACACAGTTCTGCCAGGCACAGTGTGGGTGTGGTATGTCCAGGCTTCTCCAAGGAGCCACAGTGCCCGCTGGCAAGCTAGCTCTGGGCACCCCCACCATTCCAGGCCTCTCACCACCCTTGAAGTCACAGACCTGAATTTAATAGGAAAAAAACCTTCCTGGCAGCTTCACTGCACAGCATAGACAGAAATTCCTCACCCTGCTTCTCCAAGGCAAAAAGCCATCCTTCCTCTCTGCTCTTCTACAGGAAATGGTTTGAGTGAATCTTCCTCCTCAGCCTCCCTCGAGCCTGACTTTCCTTGATACTGCAGGTAAAATCTGGGTGCCCTTATAGCATAGCATAGGTTGGCCCCCAGTCTGCCAGCATGTGGAAGAAAAGCAAGGATGTCTCTTCCCTCTCTTTTCCACAAGGACAATGCCAGCTTAAGCCTGACTTTCCCACCCTCCTAAAGGGACATTCCTGGAAAAAGGAAGTCCTTTAACTCCAGGTCCAAAGTGAGTCTCCCAATACATACCCAAAATGTGATTTTTCTACCACCCTGCCCCCCACCCCATTGTCTAGGGATCAGGCAACCTTTATCTGAGGAGATAATTACCAGGCAGGAAGGACTTAGCTCTCTGCCTTCTGCTCTTCCAGAAGATTTAGTCACTCCTGAATAATGGGTATGGGGAGGGGATGGGCCCAAGCACTATTACTCACTTAGAGGCCTTCAGTGACACAACTACAGGCAGATGGACAGAGAGAATTCTAGCTTGAAGCATCCTACCTGCTTGAGCCAGTCCTGTGCCTCTGCTTCCTAATTGTCTCCAATGAGTTTAGACTCTTGGGCACCCAGCCTGAGACAGACTGGGATCATTTCTTATAATGGAGGGAAAATTCAAGGGGTCCTTGGCCCCCTGAGGAAGGGGCCTCCTTTGGGGATCCTGAAAGTCTGTCTGACAAGGAGACCCAGAAAAACCCTAAAAGAAAGAGTCAGGCATGAAAGGCTACACTCTGACAGGCCCATTCACCCACCAAGCTCAGCACTGACCACTCAGAGGCAAAGGCTAAAGCTAGGCAGCCTCCCAGCTCTTCAAAGTTTTCCCATTTCCAAAGAACTGGGCTTGGACCCCATTGTTGCTGCTGCTGTTGCTGCTACGTGTGCATATGAGAATCTGTGCATGGTGGTTTGTGTGCATATATGAGGTAGTTTGCTCTAGTGTGTGAAGGTTTGTGTATACACGTGGGTGTGTATTTAGGATTGAGTGGATGTGTTTATGGATATAAATGTATGTAGATGGGTACAGTGTGTGAAGGATGATGAGGAAATGGGCGCTTGAATTTGAGAGCACACGTGTGAAGTGTGTGCCCATGTTTAAATGTGTGTTTATGAGTGTGTGTATGTGTATCTGTGTATGTGTGTGCCTGTGCATGCCCATACCCAGATGCAGGCACCTGTGCCCTCTGTTTATAGATGTGCCTGTCAGATGCTGCCTCCACACACAGAACTCCAGCTCATGCCTGCTCTCAGCACTAGTTTCTATGACACCAATTTTCAAGAGTTCTGTCTCAGTGAAATGTCTGGTTTTTCACACACCTTGGAGGAGTGGGGGGAGGTGATAGGGGGAGGGGCAGAGACAATGGCTGAGGCCAACAAAGAGTTATGCTGGACAAGGAAGTTCTTCCATCTCCCGATCTCCACTGAGTAAAGAGCTAGTTTCAAATTGCATGAAAAAGAGTTAAAGTTACAGCTTCTTGGCTGCAAAAGTTACCAAGGTGGTGAACAGGCAGGGGCTTTTGCCTTCTAGAGGCTGTGAATGAGAACCAGAAAGTCTGGCATCTGTCTGGGATGCTGCAGGTGGAAGGAGATGAGGGAATGCAGGAAATGATGTGTGAAGGCCATTTTCAGGCCAAGGTCTCTGTCTTTGTCCCATGTCTTCAGGCAGCACCCAATTTGGCAGGTCATGAATTCTAGGCCAGCAAAAGGCCCATCCTTTAGAGTCAACAAATCCAACCAGAGCTGTCCCTACATACAACCTAGACAGAGCAAGACTGGAGGGTATCATAATTTCTCCTCCTGCCATAACATGATGCTTTCCTCTCTTACTTGGACTGAAATTCACACCATTTGAGTCACTAACAAGTCACTACAGGGACAGGGATTCTGTCTCTAGAAGGTCATAGCAAAAAAGCATACATTTTTACTGGAAGCAGTCTTCTTTTATTGGTACAAATGCTTATCAGCAATCATCAAAATCAGCAAAAATGTTTATCAGATTTTTGAGGTGATAACCGAAGGCCTATAGGATGAGATACAGGATCACAAGATTGGAGCTAGAAGGAATCTTAGAATTCATCTGGTACAATGCCCTCATTGTTCAGATGGGGAAACTGAGGACCAAGAAGGGAAGTGATTTGCCTAAATCCTAGCAATAAAAGCAGGCTGCATAGCTCACTGGAAAGAATATGGAACTAGGTTGTAGTCTCAGCTCTGTCACTTACTGGTTGTATGACTTTGGCTAAGCCTCCATATCTCTGAGCTGGTTTGTTCATTTGTAAAACAGGGAAGTTAGACTAAATAATGTCTAAGTTTTCTCTTATTCACTCAGAAGAAAGGGGAGATAGGATGGGCTTTGATTCTAAGGGCATTTTGAAGGTACATGAGGCAGGAATGAAGATAAAGGTACCCTGAGAACAACAGGGGAAGAAACATGAGGTGGGAGGGAAGCTACTCTTCCTCCAAGATAAACTCCACCCATCTTACTTTTCTTTTTTTTTAAAGCAATTGGGGTTAAGTAACTTGCTAAAGGTTACAAGGTCAGGTGTTTCTGGGTGGGTGCTAAGTGTCTGAGCCTGGATTCGATCCCTCCAAGGTCATCCCGACTCTGGGGCCAGTGCTCTTACTCACAGTGCTACCTGGCTGCCCCACACCCATCTTACTTCTAAGAGCTCCCAGGCTCCAGATTAAAAAACTACAGATAGGGTGGCCAGGTAGCACAGCGAGTAAGAGCACCGGATCCAGTGTCAGGATGACCTGGAGATCGAATCCCTGGCTCAGACACTCAGCACCACACCCAGAAATAACTGGCCGTGTAACCTTGAGCAAGTTACTTAACCCTGATTGCTTTAAAAAAAAAACAAACTACAGATAACAATTACATGCAGTTCATTTTAATGTACTAACAAAGACACTCCCTTTTATAGTCACTCAAGACCACGCTCCCTCCTATCTATGATAGCCCTGACCAGGTTAGAAAAATACAAGGGTGGGCTTCACAGGGAACGTAGCTAATTCCAGACTCAGGTACCAGACCCTTGGGGCTTTCCTGGGATACGACCAAAAGAAGGCTCAAAGTCCTCCTTTCTGTACGTCTCTTTTCAGAGAGGTCCAGTTGCATCTTCCTCCAGATGATCTGAAGTCAGCCTAGGCAGCCACCCAGCAATGCCACACCCAGCTGATAATGACAGAGCTGATAAATGAGTGCTGGCAGAGAACCCAAGGAACATGTGTTAGAAAACGTGACAACGATCAGGCAGCTGGCCTCCTGGGGCCATTCAGGTACCTCCAAAAGGAAAGAAAATTAACACCAAGTATTGAACCACAACAGGGAAGCCAGGCCAGGATACAGTCTTTCCAGAGTTTCCTTAGGAAAACAGGCCCTTGCCTATTTTACAGATCAAACGATTCCCAGTGAAGTTAATTTCTATAAAGTGAATAGTTTCCTCACTGATTTCCATTATAAAATCGGAGATGTGTTCCCCAAGAGACCTAAACATAATCTCTGGTAGACTGTATCTAGACTCATGGTATGCTGAATCTAAGCCAATGCCCATCCAGAAAACCATATCCCCTTTATTTTTCCAACACCTACCACAGATCCTTAATAACTTTTGTTGAATTGAATTGAATTGCTTCATAGTACTTTCCCAAAAGGGACATTCTACACCATTGCCACCTTTTTATTTTTTTTATTTTTTAATTTTTTTGCTTTTTGGAGGGGGGAAGGTAGGGCAATTAGGGTTAATCGATTTGCCCAAGGTCACACATCTAGTAAGTGTTAAGTGTCTGAGGCCGGATTTGAACCCAGGTCCTCCTGACTCCAGGGCTGGTGCTCTAATCACTGTACCACCTAGCCACCCTGACTGTCACCTTTTTAGATCATAGGAATTTCTCCAGTTCATGTCTTCATTCCATGGCTATAGTCCCTAGAACATGACACCTCCCCCTTTCCTTCTGTTAGAGTATTTATACTCTGGGTATTTGTATTTGTTGTTTAGTCATGTCTCACTCTTCATGACCCCATTTGGGGGGTTTTCTTGTCAAAGGTACTGGAGTTGTTTGCCATTTCCTTCTCCAGTTCATTTGACAGATGAAGAAACAGAGGTAAACAGGGTTAAGTGACCTGCCCAGGACCACACAGCTACTAAGTGTCTGAGGTCAAATTTGAACTCTTGAAGATGAATCTTCCTGATTCTAAGCCCAGTATGCTATCCCCTGTACTACCTAATGGCTAAAATGTTGGGCTAGGAAACTATTTCACCAAAGTTCCTTCTAGGAAGCTTAAAAATTCTGTAAATTTGTGGTTTAATGTTCTATAAAATGAGTTGGTCCTGCTGCCAAAACTGTAAATTCAAAGTCAATCTGAATTACTTGTTTATTCACAAGGGATAAGGTAACTAACCATTTTGAGTTTAAAAGTTTCCTTAAGCTAGGGGTCCCCCAACCCCTTCCTAATGAGGAAATATTGATTTCTCCCAAGTTTTAAGATCACTTAAATTTAGGAAGGGGTTGAAAAAAATCCCATAGAACTCTGGCATGGTAGGTGGAGTGGGAATAGACAACTTGGAGAATAACCAGTAAGACTTTAAGATCATCTGGTTGGTCATGTTGCCAACCTGCCAACTCCTCAATAGTGGGAAAAACAGATGGGTCATTCTCATTACATCTCATGACAGCCCAAGAAATACAGCAAAAAAGTATTACTTTACTTATTCAGTCAACAAACACTTACTAAAGGTTTACTGTAGATGGGGTACTTCCCTTGAGAAACTGGTGCACAGAGATGGAAGGAATCCCTTACAGAACCTTCCCTGAAGTGATTCTGAAAAAGACTGCAGCACATGTCTTAAGTTAGTGCTGAACCTTTCCTTGGCCTCCATTAGAGCACCAATGCCCGATCTAGTATTCAAGGCTGAGAATAAGGGAAAAGATCCAAAATTGAAATCCAGTTCATAAGAATGGACAGAAAAGAAAAAAAAAAGGAAGCTGGGCTTCCACAGATCAGGGGTGGGGAAAGGTAAGAAGGCACCTATAGGAGACTAAAAAGAGAAGAACCAAAGAGCCATCGTACCCAATACATTAAGCCATGCACACACTCATGTATTCAGCCAATTCCTCTGGTCAGCCAGTCAACAAAGAACATCAATTGACCTCTGAAAAGTACATATCACTAAAGTAAGAACTTTCCTTTCCTTAATTTAGTCTGAGATCAGATCTGACCTCTCAATCTAAGTCATCTTATCAAAGATGATGATGATGATGGGTCAGGTAGGTGGCGCAGTGAATACAGCACCAGCCCTGGAGTCAGAAGGACCTGAGTTCAAATCCAGCCTCAGACACTTAACACTTAACTTAACACTTACTAGCTGTGTGACCTTGAGCAAGTCACTTAACCCCAATTGCCCTGCCTTCCCCCCTCCAAAAAATAAAACAAACAAAAAGATGATGATGATGGCAAAAGTAACAATAATGATAATACCTATCATTTATGTGGTACTTCAAGGTTTACAAAGTGTTTTACAAATATCATCTCACTTGATTCTCAAAGCAACCCTGTGAAGTAAGTACTATTTTTTTTTTTTTTGCCTTTTTTTGGAGGGCAATTTGCGGTTAAGTGATTTGCCCAAGGTCACACAGCTAGTTTTTGTGTTAAGTGTCTGAGGCTGGATTTGAACTCAGGTCCTCCTGACCCCAGGGCCAGTGCTCTATTCACTTCGACACCTAGCCGCCCCAGTAAGTACTATTCTTATCCCCATTTTACAGATGAGGAAAACTGAGGCTGAGAGATTAAGTAACTTGCCTAGGGTCAGCTAATAAGTGTCTGAAGCAGGACTTGAATTCAGATCTTCCTGACTCTGTGTAGGACACCATTCACTGCACCCCCTAGCTGCCCCAGAGATGCCTTCAGTTCTTTCATTTACTAGCCTGAGTTTTCTCTTCCAGGGGTTCTCCAACCTCAAGAATGAAGCCTTTACCACTGGGGACCTTCTTGGCTCATTCAATTTCCCAAATCCTCCTCCAAGGGGCAGGGCAGGCAGAATACTCCCCTTTACCTTTGGTGTCAGTTACATGAGCTCCAAACTTTACTGGTCATATGACCTCCGGCAATGCCTTAATTTCTCGAACTCTCATTTTCTTCATCTGTCAAACAGGGATAAGACTCACAATAACTACCTCATAGAGTTGATAAAGAATATTGCCTTCTTTTTTAACTGTTCAGTACTGTTCTTTATAGGTTCCGTTCTACCACTGAAGAGAAATATTGCTAGAATCCCAAGGCATGACATTCCCTGGCATAGGGAAGACAGAAACGTGTGTGAGGCTCTTTCATTCCATATAGTTGTGGAATCATCCTAGGGGTGGAGGTGGCAGCTGGAATGGGGGGCAGTTCTCATCCACTAAGTAGATGTATATGTGTATCTGACCCCCCCCCCCCCCCCGCCTGGCCACTCTTGAATTTTTCTGAAGAGGCACAGAAACCAGATGGTGTACCCAGACAAAAACTGGCAATATTAATTAAAATTTCAGTTTCATAAGGCACAACTGTGTAAACAGAGGCACCACATGCAAGAATTCGAATGTATCTATCTATGTGTATTGATACAGGTCCTAAATGCCAGATTTCACAGCCTCCCCCCCCCCTCCACACACACACCTCCACAGACACATAAACTGCAAATGGAGAAGAGAAACCTAATCAGTCTTACCCTTGGCTCCAGATGAACCCCAGAGCCCAAAGCATCTCCTGAAAGACTGAAACCCTGTGGGACCTGAGGGGAAACCCACCAGAGATTATTTGGGGCTATTCTAGCTCTGAATCTTCTCCCTGAAACAGGACTGTAAATGGTCAGGGATCTGCTTAGGCTTTTTCCTTTCTGTAGTTCAAACTCTGACGGGGTGCTCAGGTGGGAGAGAGCAGAAGCTGAGGCCTGGAGGAAAAGGTTTGAAACAAAACACTTTTTTTTTCCTTTTCGTGGGGAGACTTTGGTCAGGCCGTTCTCTGCTGTACCGCTTCTCCATTACTGAAATGCCTTGGCAGACTGGGATGGGATTTGGCTGGTACACTGGAGGGGACACTGGCTCTGGTGTTAGAGGACCTTAATTCAAATCCTGCCTTTAGTGCTTTCTACTTGTGTGACCTTAACTTCCCTGGAAGTAACTTAACCTCCCCGACCCTCAGTTTCCTCATTTGTAAAGTGAGGAGGTTGGACCAGATGGCCTCTGAGGTCCTCTCCAACTCTGGAGCAACGATCGTCCTATCAAGAATCTCTAGAGCCAGCTCGTGGCTGGCACAGGGCGGGACAAGGGAGAATCAGGGGGCACTTGTAACTCCCCGACGTCAGAGTCCCAGTCCCCCACAGCAGCTCCAGCCGGGCCCCTCGGCTAGGCTAGCCTCCTTCTCCCCCGCTCTCCCGCGGGGTGCACGGGCGCCCCGGGTCCGGGAGAGTTAGCCCCGCCAATCCCCCGGGGGCTCGGCGCTGCCCTCACCTGCTCTCAGCGCAATTCCAGGCTCTGGCTTCTGGCTCCGAGTCCGCTGCCGCTCCGTGCCACGGCCCGATCCGCGCGCAGCGCTCCCCGCTCTGGGCCAGGCTGTGCCAGGAGCGCTGTGTGCCCGCCGCCCACAGGCAAGACTGGGAGGCGGAGAGCGTCGGGGTCCCTCCCAGCGTCGGCCCCGGGCCCGCCCCGCCCTCAAGAAGTTCCTCCAGGGGAGGAGGAAAAAAGCCCAGTTCTATTTGAGGGGAGACAAGGAGCCCCACGTGTAAGGAGAAAAGGAACCTGGAGACCACAGTGGCCCGAGGGAGGATGCAGAAAGTGCATAGGGATGAAACAGCAAGAGGGAGGAGAGGAGGGAGCACGGAGGGAAGAGGAGGGCACGGGGAGTGGGGCAGGAATCTATGAATCAAGTTTGACCCTGGTCATTTTGCTGTGCTCCAGGAGGAGGGAATCTTGGGAAAGGAATCCCGGCTTTTTCTCTGTACACCAGGAGAGGAGGGTCTAAAACTGGGTGAGTAACCGTTCTCTGCGTCCCCAGCCCGCCAGAGTTGAGATGATGGAAGTCTGCCTCCAGATTTGCAGTTTACAACCTGTATGACCACGAACAAGGCAATTCCCCTCCCCAGGCCTCAGTTTCCTTAATTGTAAAATAAAGGAGTAAGACTAGATGAGATCTAAGGAGGGCCTTTCCAGCTCTAAATCCTGTGACCCAATGTAGCAGCAAGCACCCCAAGCGTCCTCAGGGTTTGCAGCTACCACAGGTTCTTGGATCTGCTTTGTTAAAGGAAAGCAACTCAAAATGGGTTAACAAGCTTACTTTAATCAGTCAGACATATATCGTTTACCTTATTCAGGGGAAAAAGGTCAGCACCCCAACTTCAAAGTATACAGGCATAATTATCAAGACAGAAACATCAAGTAGACACATTTCCAAACTGTCCAACCATTACATCCATACCCAGTCAACATCTGGGTTTCCACATTCTGGGTTTTTCAAAGCCGGGGGACTCTCAACAACGGCTTCCCAGAATTTAGATCAAATCACAGAACACTTCTCAAAGTGAGTCCCAAAACAAAGCTACACATCAGGGCTTATATAGCCTTCTCCTGGCTCAGAGAATGTAACAACCTTATTGACCCACTGGCCAATCAAAAAGTATCTACTGAAAAACAAGCCTCCCTCCCCAGGCTTCTGCTGCACTTTAGCCTAGGGGCAGGGAAGATCTTTAAAATTTACATTCCCATTACACCCAATGACTCATGAGCCCTCTCTGTGTGCCTGGGGTGGGGAAGGGAAGGGGGACCCTTCCTCTCAACATCTAAGGAACAAATTGATTCCTTCCATTTACCTTCACACCTTCTCTTCTCCATCAGCTCCCAGAGATGGAAACAATTCCTACAGGATGTAATGGGAAATGGTAACATTGAGTTCCTAGGGAGAGAACCCACACTGAAGCTTGGAGGGGGGGTGGAGGAAGGTGGGGAGCTTTCCCCCCTCCCTTCATCAGAAGCCTATGTAAAGGATGTCTTCCCATTCACTGATACTTTCCCCTATACACCCCCCCCCCCCCCCATCAAATCTCAGACTGTTAAAGAGGCTTACAATATGATTGGCCCCCAGTCTCTGGGACTGACCCAGTATCAACTGGGTTTGCCTTGGGTCTATACCCTCCTAGGGTGTCTCCCTAGGGAATCTATACCGAAGGTGGGGGTGGGGGTGGTGACTATAGAGTCTTGTGTACAACTTCTGCCAGGACCAGATCACAAGGCACCATAGGATGATAAACTGGAAGCTGGAAAAGACCTAGGCTTAGAGAAACAAGTGATACCCTTTCATCCAGGCAGTGCATGTGGCAAAGTCTCAGGCTCTCAGACTCCAAATCCATTGAATTTACCACAATTTACATTGTGTTGCCTCCATGTGGGGCTAAAAGAAAGGGGGGGGGGGAATTGCTTAGGAAGAGAAAGGAAGGAATATGGGAGGGAGGAAAGAAAGAAAGAAAGAGAAAAAAGAGAAAGAAAAAAGAAAAGGGAAGGAAGGAAGAAAGAAAGAAGGAGGGGCTGCTAGGTGGCGCAGTGAATACAGCACCAGCCCTGGAGTCAGGAGGACCTGAGTTCAAATCTGGCCTGAGACATTTAACACACACACACACAAAACTAGCTGTGTGACCTTGGGCAAGTCACTTAACCCCAACTGCCCTCCATAAAGCAAAAACAAACAAAGAAGGAAGAGAAAAAGAGGAAGGAAGGAAGGAAGGAAGGAAGGAAGAAAGGAAGGAAGGAAGGAAGGAAAAAACCACACCTTGTTTCCCCACCTCAAGCCTGGTATGCACAGTATCAGCCTTGATGTTGTAATGTATTTGTACAGCCTCTTTTGGCCTTGGCCTCAACATCTGCCCTACCACTGGCTCAGTCTGTTGCTCTCTGCTGAAGGAATTCTACCCCATGCCCCACTTTAAGAACCCAGCCCAGTCCCAAAGCATGGGCAGGGAGGCCTTGGCTGCTCTATAGAAACTCAGTGGACCACTCAGTGGTCAGAAAAAGACTCAAGTACGGTTTGAGCTAGGCAGGGGTTTGTGGGCCAAGTGTTTGAACCACTCAGAATCAGAGTATCAGAGTGTGATAGCCAGAAGTGTAGTCTAGTCTAATGCTCTCATTTTACTGATGAGGAAACTGAGAGAGAGAAGGGAAATAAGTGGCAGAGCAGAAGTTAGAACCCAGCTTTTCTGGCACCCATTCCAGTGATTTTTCCTCTATTCCAAGCCTCCTCCTCTCAGTGGAGAACAGAAATCCACTAATGAAGCGTTCCTCTAATAGCCTCACCCCTACTCTTCTCTTCACGATCCCTGGAAGGAACTCCATTCCTTTTCTCCAACTAGTCCCAAATCATTTCCCAGGATTTGGCTCTTCTCCCTTACAGGCTCACACCTCAGGTTTGGGTGGTGGTTTTTGGAGCAAACGGGGAGTTCCCTTCTGCTTTGTGACCACAAGCTAGCCCTGGTCACTGGCATATCCAGATTCACTGCCCTGCCCCCAACTTGGGTGAGGAAAAAAGGTCTTCCCCTTTACACCCTGCTTATTATACCCCAACTCCAGGACAGAGGGTTTCTCAACTCATGCTACACTCTCCTTCACTCCTCACCTGTGGCTGGAATAACACCTTCCTTGCTCATCCCTCCTGGGTAAAAAAAGTTCCCTTTATTAAGGCTTAAATCAGAGGTTCTTAACCTTTTATGTTCCATGGACCCCTTTGTCAGTCTGCAGAAGCCTATGGGCCCCATCTAGAAGTGTTTTTAAATGCAGCAAGTAGAATACCTAAGATTATAAAAGGAAATCAATCAATCATCAGAATGTTAAAGTTCAGAACCCTCTAGTTAAGAGCTCTTCACCTACGCTAGTTTTACCTTGCAGACATTATCCTATCCACTTACCTTAGCATTTTACACACATTATCTGATTTAATCTCCTCTATTACTCTGTGAGGCAGCTAGGTGGGGCCAGTGGATAGAGGGTCGGAGTCAGGATGGACTTGAGTTCCAATCTGCCCTCAGATACTTACTAGTTGTGTGACCCTGGGCAAATCACTTTACCCAGTTACCCCATTTGTAAAATGAGCTGGAAAAGGAAATGGCCAGTTTTTTTGCCAAGAAAACTCTAAATAGGGTCATGGAGAGTTGAACATGACCGAACAATAACATTATTCTGTGAGCTAGTATTATACTATAGAGTAAAGCACTTAAATATTACCTGAGACTCACAACAATCCTGAGAGGCATATACTATTATTATCCCCATTTTATAGATGAGAAAACTGAGGTAAATAGAAGTGATTTGCTCAGGTTTACACACCTAGTAACTACTGAGGCTGGATTTAAACTCAGGTCCTCCTTGCTCCGGGCCCAGTGTGCTATCCAGGGTACCACCCAGCTGTCTCTTTAGTATGCATTCTAAGCATTACCATCCCCATTTTTCAGAAGAGGAAAGAGAGACTCATCTTGCCCACCTACAGGATTCAAACTTTGAGCTTCTTGACTCCAAATTCAGCTTTCTTTCCACTACTTCACACTGTCTCTATTGTGAGGCCAGGACACCACCCCCTCGAATCCCCACCTCCACTACTAGCCTCCAAAATAGTTCTCATGTCAAATTTCCACAGAATATTTTGTCTGGATCTCTTTTGTACCTATCACATTCTATTGTATTCATATCTATGTGCAGATCGAGATCATGTAATTTTTCATCTTTCTATCCCCAGTGCCTAACAAAGTGCATATTCGGGAAGGCCCTTTAACAAAATGTTAGTTGAATGGAATAGATCCTTAGGCCAAGGGAGATTCAACAGGGTTAAAACAATAAAATTTTACCAGATAACTATTAAAGGTAATTTACTTGAGGGGGTAAGCAGGGGGCAAATCACTTAATTCCTTTGAGCCTCAGGCAACTCTCCAAGACTTATTTCCTAAATTACATAAGGCATCAGACAGATTCAGAGGACTTTCGAGGTCATCTCATCCAACCTCCTCATCTTTCAAAGGCCCAGACACATGAAATGTCTTGCCCATGTCTCCCTAATCCAGCCTTTCTCTTTTATCCAATTCCACCTCCAATCAATCACTCAAAATTTATTAAGCACCTATTAGGTGCGAGGCATTGTGTTAGTCCCTAGAGACAGAACTACAAAATCCCAGAGGTCTTGACAGAAGGCAGAGATATGTGAGCTTGTTGGGGAAGATAAAGTGGGACCAGATTATCAAGGGCTTTAAAGAACTGGAATTTAAGAATAAGGCCAAGGACCATTATGCCATAGTGCATTTTTTTTAATCCATAGAGCAAAAAAAACAGGATGAAAATTTTCATTTCAAAGTAAAATTCTACTACTTCTTCTTCTACTTATTTTTAAAAGTACATGTATTTTTTTAAAGTACATTTATTAAAAGTACATTTGTACAGATGGGAGAAATTATTCTAAATTATAGTAAAATTGGGAAGCTAGGTGATATAGTAGATAGAGCTCCAGCCCTGGAATCAGGAAGACCTGAGTTCAGATCTGTCCCCAGATATTTATTAGCTGTGTGATCTTGGGTAAGTCCCTTAATTCTGTTTGCCTCAGTTTCCTCATCTATAAAATGAGCTGGAGAAGAAAATGACGAACCCCTCTAATAACTTTGCCAAGAAAACCCCAAATGCGGTCACAAAAGAGTTGAATATGACTGAAACAACTGAATAATAACAACATAGTAAAATTATATTTTTAAAAAATTGGCATCAATGTCAATTAACAGGCCTAGTCCTTTTCGTGTTAAGTGCCAGACAATGTAGTGTATATATTTTATCCTGAGGGCAATAGGGAGCCATGGAAGCTTCTTGAACTGAGGAGTAACTGGTCAGACCTATGTATACTTTCTGGCAGCTGTGTCTAAAGTCAAAAACAAAGTCCTAAGTTTAATGTTGAAAGAATTTCACAGCCTAGCTTCTTACTCCCTGCCCCACCACTGCAGCCCTATCATACATGACTCCCCATCACTGTATTTCTGCAACAGGCTGTTCCCTATATACTCACTCACTTTGGCTTCTTAAAATCCTGATTTTCTTTCTAAAATCAGCTCATGTGTCAACTCCTATATGAAGCTTTTTCTTTGTTTTTTTTTTTAATACTGGGTCTCCTCATCTTGCCCAGGTAGAAGTTCAAAAGTCATTCATGGGCCAATCCAACCTTTGGTCATCATGGGAGCTTTGACCTACTCCAATTTCACATTGGGCCCACTTGCCATTCTTAGGCAATATGTTGGTTCCCCCCTGCTCCCAGGGGCTCACCTTATGGAGGACTAAGAGAACTCCATTTAATCGAAACTTTTCTCTCCAGTTACCAATGACCTCTTAATTGCCAGATCTAATGCACTTTTCTCATTTCTCATCCTTCTTGACCTTTCTGCAGCCCTTAAAATTATCACTCTCTTCTCCTTGATAGTTTGTAGGTTTTCCTGACAGCTACTGTCTCCTGGCTGTCCACTGACCTATCAGACCGCTCCTTCTAAATCTCCTTTGCTGGGTCTTCATTTAGATCAGCACTTCTTAAACTGTGGGTCACAACCTCATTAGAGGTCTCAAAATAGTTGGTAACAATAAAAGTTTTATGAATACTCAATGACCAAAAATTAATTAAAAATCAAACTCATAATGAATCCGACTTCACTGCAGCCTTGGTTCTGAATACACAACATGTGCACTTTGCACTGAGCATGCCTTCAGGCTGTGCAACACCAAGGAGTGCTTCCCAGAGGCAAAAAGGGATCTCCAGTGGAGGAAGTTTAAAAAGGCCTGCTCCAGATCCGTGCCCTGGCTTTCCCCAGATCTCAGCTAAAGTTCTACCTTGGGTAAGAAGCTTTTCTCAATCTTCCTTAATCTCAGTGCCTCCCTCTGAGACTGCCCTAAATTTCCCTGTAGGTATCTTCTTTGTATGGACAGCTAGGTGGTACATTGGATAGAGTGCCAGGCCTAGAGTTCAAATGCAACCATTTACTACCTGTGTGACCCTGAACAAGTCACTGATCACTGTTTGCCTCAGTTTCCTCATCTGTAAAACAAGCTGGAGAAGGAAATGGCAAACCACTTCAGTATCGTTACCAAGTAAACCCCAAATGGGGTCATGAAGAATTGGACATGACTGAACAACAAATTGTTTTTGCAGATAATTATTTGCACTTCTTTATGGAGGGCTCTGGACTTTCCTCTCCATTCTCCATGGGCAGCTCAGCTTAATTTAAACTCTAAGGGAGCATAACCAGGTCTCCCCTTCCTCCCCACTCCTGCTTTTCAACTCTCGTTTGTGTTGCCTTCCCCAATTAGATTGTAAGCTCCTTGAGGGCAGACATTGTCCTTTTTTATCTGTATCCTTATGGCTTAGTACTCTACTTGGCACATAGTAGGAGCTTAATAAACACTTGTTGACCAACTGAGGGAGCATAAAAGACGTGTCAGCCTCAGTCTCCCAACAGCTGGGATTTCAGGCCTGTGCTCCTGCCTAGCTATGAAGTCTTAACCACTGCTCACCCCCCAAACCTGCCTGCTTGCCAGACCCCTCCTGCTACCCTCCCCACCCAAGCTGCTGTGGCTTCCCACCAAAATTTTCCTCATATGTCTTTTGCAGATACTTTTTAATGTACATGTCTCCCCAGTAGAATATAAACTTCCTAAATGTAGGAAATGTTTCAATTTAGGCTTTTTATCTCCAATGCCTAGAGTAGTGGATAGAGAGTGGGGGAAGGGAATAAGCATTTATATAGCTCCTACTATTTGCCAGGCATTGCACTAATCATTTTAACAAATGTTATCTCATTGGATCCTCACAATAACCCTGTGAGGTAGGGACTATTACTATCCTCATTTGTACAGTTAAGGAAATAGAGGCTAACAGAGGTCAAGTGACTTGTCCATCATTACAAGGTAGTTAATGCCTGAAGTTAGATTTAAACTCAGGTCTTCCTGACTCCAGCCCAAACCTCTAATAGATAACTTTGCCACCAGCTTCCAGAAAGCTGACATTTGAAATAAGAAGAGGTTGGTTGAAATCCTGGGATTGTACTAGTAAAATACTAGCTCTGATTCCAGTGGTGAGGGGAAATGAATTTCCCATAGACAAAGATCTAATAAGGGGATAAGGGCTTTCCTTATTAATATTGCATAAATGTGTATATGCATGTGCATGTGTATATGTAATATATGTCTATATATGGAAATAGATGCAAATATTCCATAGAAAACAATACTGATTAATTTTCATTCCTCAGAGTAAGGTAGAATAGTACCTGCAGTTAAGAAATTCTAAATGACCAAATCACATTCTTATACATATAATAAGAAGGGAATACCGAACTACAGAGACCAGATATCATAGAAAGTTTTATTGGCCCTGCCAATCATATTGTTAAGATTAAATAAAAGACAGTACAAAGTTATATTGGTCAGGCTTATTGAGTCTGAGTTGTTTTGCTTAGACTTCTCTTTAACCATCTATCAGACAGGGCAGTCTTCTCCCCAACCTTGATAAAGCAAGGGCTCCTTCCCTTCTGAAACCAATTAAGGATGAGGGGGTAGGGCTGGAGTGAATAGAGCACTGGCCCTGGAGTCAAGAGGACCTGGGTTCAGATCCAGCCTCAGACACTTAACACAAAAAAAAATCTGTGTGACCTTGGGCAAGTCACTTAACCCCAATTGCCCTCCAAAAAGCAAAAAAAAAAAAAAAAAGGATGAGGGAGTGAGAGAAGGCTGGGGCAATCAAACCTCCATTCAGCTTTGACAGTGGGGACAATGCTATACAGGATTGAGTACGGATAGGGCCAAGAAAATACCTCCTGCCTCTATCAGAAGCACTTCAGAGATCAAATAGGCCCACAGATAACCTTTGCAGGGAGTGGTGAGAGGCCGAAGCCTAACACTTTTGATGCCTAGGGCAAGCTTCCCAAAATGTATCTAGTGCTTGCACCTTCAAATCAATTTTTAAGACAAAATCAGTCAGGGAGAGGGAGATACAACATTGTAAATGGGCAACAGAAAGAAAGACACAGGAATCTGTCCGACAAGGGGGTGGGGAAGAATGGGGAAAAGCTCAGCTGGGGTGAGGCTGGAGGTAGGGAGAAGGGAGCAGGGAGCAAGCAGCAAGCTTATCCTCTGGCAGTTTCCTACTTTAATTATTGTTGCTAACCAGATGCTAACTAAAGGCAGTATAGAGTTAACCTTGGAATCTGGAAGATCTAGGTTCCAGTTCTACCAGTGATCAAGCGATGGCTGTGTGAGCTCAGTAAAGGCATCTCACTTTGTAGTGCTGCAGACAATTCCATAAGATGATCCTTTAGACAAGGTGCTGATCTGTATTGGCTATTGTATTGTATCTTAACAGGAACTCCTTACGTTGATCAAACCACAGGCCTAGTCCAAAATAAAAACTGTAATCCTCGATGGTCTTCTCCAGGCTTTGCCACAATTGATGAGGATGGGAGCTGAACCCCTAAAAGGAAGAGACCTTGTCTTTGGGATCTGGACCCCAAAAAGAAAAGCCTTTGGACTTTCTCCCTCAGCCCAGGTCCCTTGAGTTCACTGGGTGCTTACCTGGGGCACCCAGCCCTTCCCAGTTAATCCTTTCATTGTGGTTCTCATTGTCTGCATTTGGCCTTACCCTAGACTGTTGCGGGCGTTTGCCCTCGCAACAGATCTAGACGACTAGCCCCACGGCCCTCTCACTTACCCATCCCGGGTCTTCGGTCGTCACCGGCCCCTCACGGGGAAAAACACCAGACAGAAGGCGGAGGAGTGAAGCGGGGTGGTTTATTCTTCAACAGTTACATGGCGGAGAGAGAGAGAGAGCGCCCTCTCACACAAGAAAATATATAGCGAATCCGAGCCAATCACATCGCAGTTTTACATTTATGGCCTTATATGGTGATCACCCCCATGGCCTTATATGGAGATCACCCCATATTCATTCAAAGCAACCATGGCACCACCCAAAACCCCTCCCCCTCCCCCATCAACTCCCCCTTTTTCTTTAAAGCAAACAATAATCCTATATGTCAAAAGAATTGGCAGTGCAGGCTGCTAAGCTTCCCGCTACAGGCGACACAGGTGACCACGCTTCTTGCCCGAAAGACCACAGAAAAATTCCATTACCACTCAGGGGTCCTGTCCCAAGGACTCTGACGTGCGGTGCGGGGGCCTCTGGCTTAGGTCACCTCCGATTCACTCGAACCTTACCCGTCCTAGGACACCGACACCCTGGGTCCTGTCTTAGGCGGCCGAGGAGGGAGGAGTTGCCCGTCATGGAGTCACCCCCGTCTTACCCCAGGTGTCACACGTCCTCCATGGCCTGGAACCATACCTGAGGATCTCCCCCCTCTTGGAGGGTAAAAAGGGCCTGTTGGGTCAGAAGCATGTAGCCATCCTGACGGCGCCGTAGCTTGCAAACACAATACAAAAGCAAAATAATTACAAGAACAAACACCACGGTGGAGGAGGTTAAGCCTCCCCACTGTGAAAACCAGGTTGTAACATCATGCAGCCACTTAGACAGTCCGGAGAGAACGGCAGGATCGACAGAGGTGGAATTCACCACTGCAATAGCCAGTCTTAATTGTCTTATCTTCTTGCTTGTAAAGTTGAGGCGGTCAGACCACACAGCCTCTTGAGGAAACAGCCCGACACATGGTGACAGTTCCGGATCGACTGTGGGTGTGATTTGAAAACATAACGTCCCATTAAGTAATATTGTCCTGTTACTTTCCACCGGCCTAGTGTCGTTGTTGAGGTGCAGAACAGGGAGCTTAAGGGTGTTGTTAACTGTAAATAAACGAGGAAAAACTTGTGCCGAAGAAGTCACAGGCATGGGTCTCGGGAAGGTGGAAAGCAGTCCCCAGCGTAATTCCGTCACGGCATTCTCAGCAAGGAGACCCAAGATGAGGAGGGTGAGTCGACAATCTGAAAGATAAGAAGAACAAGAATTCTCCTCACCCCCCAACCTGTCGGGGGTGGTGCCTAAGATGAAGAAGCTCCTGAACCTCTTGAAGGAGCCTCAAGACCGCAGTGCGCGGAGAAATATACGCGGAAGGGAGGCGGGGCAGCATGAGGGCGCAATATTGGCTGTCTGTAATCAAATTAAAAGGAACATCAGCATATAGCCGAAGGGCTTGTTGCACAGCAAACAGCTCATTCTTTTGGGTGGATGTATATGGAGTATTGAAAAGCCAGGTGTGGGGAACACTCGGATCATGAACTACTGCGCGGTGGTCCTTTGTTGCATCAGTAAAAACATTAGGGCCCTGCACGGGCACGCCAGACACCACCGGTATAGGGGGTCTCAGCTCCAAAGAGGCAAACATACGGAGCAAAGCAGGGCAAGAGACCTTACAAGTCCTCACCGAAGTCAGAAGGGTCGCCCAGGACAGGGACTCCTGGGCCAAAGTCATGGCAAGCTCCGGGGAAATGGAGCAATTCAAGGCAAAGTCGCACCCAAACAGGCAACGACAACGATGTAAAGCCTGAAGGGCAAAAAGGCAATAAGCCTCCCATTTATCCACCAGGGACGCCTTGCTCACCTTTGGGTATAACCACTCTAGACATCCCTGCTTTTGGAACAGGCAGCCCCACTGTGGGCCGCTGTCACTCAGTACTTGGAAATAAACTGGAGAGCCGGGAATGTAACGAGTCAAGGTGGTCTGGGCCCTCTTCAGAACCTCCTCGACTGCCTGAACCGCCTCTGGGGTCCAACTCCTCGGGGAACTCAGCGAAGAGTCTCCTCGGAGCAGCTCATACAAAGGTTGCATCACACTGGCAGGCAAGGGGGCTGTGGCTCTAATCCATTGGAAGGCGCCAACCAGCCTCTGGAAGTCATTCAAGGTCTTATAAGCACTCAATTTGATAGGAGGCAAGGTCCTTTGAACAGTATTAGCGGTAATCCTGTGTCCCAAATACTCATAGGGGGGGTGCCTCTGTACCTTCTCGGGAGCTATAACAAAATTCTGTTGAGCCAATGCCTGCATCATGAAGGAAAGGCATTCCTGTACCTCTCCAGCTGTGGGGCCAGCAACAAGAATATCATCCATGTAATGGATAATTATGAACTCTTTGTATTGATCCCTAATTGGCTCCAAAATCTGGGCGACATAGAACTGGCAGAGGGTAGGGCTATTAGCCATTCCTTGGGGCAGAACCTTAAACTGAAACCTCTTAGAGGGAGCCTGGAAATTTATAGAGGGTACAGAAAAGGCAAACTTCTCCCTGTCCCCAGGGTGCAGGGGAACGCTGTAAAAGCAGTCCTGGATATCAATGACTGCGATATGCCAATTTTGGGGGATAGCTACGGGCATAGGTAAGCCAGGTTGCAATGAGCCCATCGGGAGCAAACAGGCATTTATAGCTCTAAGGTCTACGAGCATCCTCCATTTTCCTGATTTCTTCTTAATGACAAAAACTGGGGAATTATATGGGCTAAAGGAGGGTTCAATCCTATCATCCTGCAAAAGGGAGCCAACAATTTTTTGTAAAGCAGTGAGCTTCTCGGCTTTAAGGGGCCACTGCTCAACCCAGACCGGGCGGTTATTTGTCCAGGTCAATTTCGGGGCGAAGCTCAAATCGAGAGTGGTCCCTATCCATTTCCCGGTAAGCAGTCCGGGGTTACTAAGGAGAGTTGCATTTGCGCAAGGACATCCCGCCCCCACAGAGCATAAGGCAGCTCGGGGAGACACAAAGGAGTGAACCTGCCTGCATTATCATCCACCGACCACGAGAGGGGAGCCGATCTCTGAGCTTTCTTGTTCCCCCCCACTCCCTGGACCGGCGTGGATGCAACCATCAAGGGCCATTCTTTCCTCCACTGATCCAAATTAATGACTGAACAATCAGCCCCCGTATCAATGATCCCTAAGATCGGATAATTCTCAACATGAATAATCAAAGTGGGACGGTTCAAAGTGATGGAACGAGCCCAATTCAATTGGCAAGGATGCTGGGATGAGGGGCCGAAGGGAAACGCCTTAGCAATGATCTGATCAGCCCGTATGGAGACGGGGGTGCAGTGTGGATTAAACAGGGTCAACATTGCCTCCATATCCTCTGCTACTTGGGTGGGGACCTCAAAGTCAGGAGAGCCTTCTAGGCCGGTCACTACAGCTGGGTGGAAAGGCAACTGGGCAGGGACTGTTATCGCCTCTCCAGGGGGAAGTGTAAAGATGGAGGGTTGTTTTCCAGGAGAGGCCCTGACTCTTACAAACTGAGGATAATTGCCGCTTAACAAGGATGGGGGAGGGGCCCTGCGGCTGGGCCCCTCCACCAGCCGTTTCCCTGCGGTTGAGATCCGGGGGAGACCCCGGTCTCCAAAGGGGCTTGTTCGCTGCCCTGTTTATTCTTGGCGCGACAAAACCGCGCTATGTGGCCAAGGCGTCCACAGTTAAAACACTTAGGAGGTGTTCCCCTGGAGGTGGCTTTGCACTGGGCCTTATAATGGCCGTATTGACCACATTGAAAACAAGCCTGCCTGCCGGGACCTTTCTGGGCTGACGAGCTGAGTTGTTGTATAGCCGCCAAGAGGCTCTGTTCCCTCTCTGTATTCGAGACTGTCAATTTTTCCAGCGCCTGTACAAGCTGGCGGTCCCTATCCTGGGCAGTGCAAACCAACTGTGCAATAGGATTTTCCGGGGGCAGGTCCATTAATATCTATGACGTCCTCCAAGGGGGCCTCCGATGGCAGGGATGCCACCGCAGCTGCCTCCCTGGAGCGCAAGCCTTCCTTAACCAACTGCTTAATGAGTATGTCCATCCCAGGGCCGCTGCCTAGGGTCCTATGGACCGTCTCCTGAACTTGGTTAACAAAAGAAAGGGGGGGTCTGATCAGGTCTTTGTTTCAGGCCAACTAATTTAGGGCCCCCTGTCATACCCTTGGCAGAAACCTTCTCCCAGGCCGCTATGTGTGCGGCCTTGACATCATCTAATTCTAACTGCCCATAGGCTGCCTGCACGGCCGGGTTGGAAAAATGGCCAGTGCCACAAATTAAGTGCTCAGTGTCTTGAGGGGCCCTGCCGGGTCTAAGTCGGGCCAAATGCCTGGCCTCCCTCTTCACTTGTGCCTGGAAGGCAAGATGCATAGCAGGGTCTAGACAGGACATAGCTAGCTCGTCAAAATCCCCCGGGGTCCAGGGGTGAGCGGTCACTAGGTTCATAAGTAGCCTCCTAACATAGGGTGAAGAAGGGCCATACTTAGTCACCGCCTCTTTGAACTCTTTCAGTGTCTTATATGGGATGGGAGAATGAGTACGCTGACCCGTAAGGGGATCAGTCAAAATGGGATAGACATCCCAAGAGGCGAGGTCCACCTCCGCGCCCGCCTCCGCCGCCACACGGAGGCTCCGCCTTATTAACCCCTCTCCCTCCCAAATATTCGCCTCTCGCCCTTTCTCATAATGAGGAGGCGGGGGCGGAGGGCAGGGAGGGGCGACATATGCGGAACTAGCAGCGAAAGACCGGGCAGGGCAGTAATTGCCTGGCAAACAGGAGGTGCTTGGTGGCAAGGCGGAGGTAAAGGGCGCGGAAGCGGGGAGCACGCCCCCTGCATCCGTTTCCCCTTTGTTCTCCCGTCTCTCCCTCCTCTCCCTACGTGAGGGAGTGCCCTTCCGGGTCCCTCCTCTCTCCCTCGATCCCCGGGCGCCCTCCTGGCGCCCACTCCCTCCACCCTCATCCTCCCCCTCTGAACTGCTAGCGGAACTATCCGCCGCCTGATTCATTACCACAGCTCTTAAGTCCTCCCACGGATATTGACCGAAGCCCCCTGGGTCCTTCAATTCCTTATTCTTTCCTTTTTCTAACTCAAAATCTGACCCGGCTAATGAGGAGCCCACCTGTGTGGCCAAGGACCGGGAAGCAGCAATCGGGGAAGGATTCAATGCCGCGTCCACTATCTTAAAAACCGAAAAATCAGTGGGTGTTAGCGAACCAGGGCAGCCATTCTCAAAAGCTGCCATCTGCTGTCCCACAACTCTCCATCTATCGGCCTGTATGCCGACATGCCTGACCCAAGGGCATATGTCCCAGATCTTATCTATAAACTCCCTACAGGTCTTAATGGGGATTTTTGCCCCCCTTTGGGCGCAGAGCTTATAAAGTTGTGCCGCTATCACCCCCTTCTCCTCCTCCTCCGGCCTAAATACAGGGATATTATGCCCTGTTCCCATCCTATCCTCTTCCCGAGGCTACAGTGGCCTCGAGGCTGCCTGGTGACTGGAGCAGACCAGCTGCGTCCAGCAGGCCGTCCGCCAGCTAGTCGTCCCGAAGGGTCAGCCCCACGTTGGGCGCCAGAATCTGTTGCGGGCGTTTGCCCTCGCAACAGATCTAGACGACTAGCCCCACGGCCCTCTCACTTACCCATCCCGGGTCTTCGGTCGTCACTGGCCCCTCACGGGGAAAAACACCAGACAGAAGGCGGAGGAGTGAAGCGGGGTGGTTTATTCTTCAACAGTTACATGGCGGAGAGAGAGAGAGAGCGCCCTCTCACACAAGAAAATATATAGCGAATCCGAGCCAATCACATCGCAGTTTTACATTTATGGCCTTATATGGTGATCACCCCCATGGCCTTATATGGAGATCACCCCATATTCATTCAAAGCAACCATGGCACCACCCAAAACCCCTCCCCCTCCCCCATCACTAGACCACCATTCCTTGATTTCATCTAGACCCCTTCTCTGTTCTTACAATCTTCTGTATAAAAGACCCATTTTGCCTCCAGTAAAGTGCTCAGATTCAGTCTGGCCTACTTGTCAATACAAACATCACAAACACTCAGATTCCTTAAGAGTCTGGCTAGTAGCATAGACTTAAAATCTCACCCACCCCAACTTGTGTTCTAATAAACCTCGTCTCTTCTTGAAAGAAGACTTGGGTCAAATTCATTTGAGGCAGGACCTGCATCATTTGCCCTTGAATTTTGGGGTCCCAGCAAACCTAGACCTCAACACAATGACTAAATTGGAATTTGCCTCCACTATGAATGTCCCTTTATCCCATTAACATGGGAGCATGGGCAGGGGACTCCATTTTGGGGATACACCTAGGCCAGCCATGCTTCATTCTCTTCCCAGCAGTGCTCTGGAGGCTCTGAACTTTGCCACCACTTTTCAAGTTAGAATGTAAACTCCTTGAGGGCAGGGAATGCCTTTCTTTTTGTTTGTATCTGTATCCCCTCCATGGTTAGCACAGAGCATGGCACATAGTAAACACTTACTATATGCTTCATCTGCTTGAACTCAGTTTCTGTGCTGTTGAAGAGCATGAGAGAAGTGAACACCCTTTAAATTTCAGGGCCCTGGAGCAAAGCACGGGTCTCCCTGCCCTAACTGTAACTTTGATGAGGAACAAGGCCCGTTAGAACAATTCAACATAGAAACTGGTTCTATTGTCATTTCTTTAGCAACATCTTTACTAAATTAAACACGGGCTTTCCACTCAGCCCCACTGTGTGCTCAGCCTTATGTTAGGGGCTAGAGTGAGGCGGCACACAGAACAGGAAAAAACCATTCCCAAATCTTTTATCTTTGGTCTTAGCTTTTCTTTTGAACTCTAGACTGGGACCTCCAGCTTCCTACAGGCCATCTTCTGATTTATGTCCTCAGACATTTCAAACTTAACATGTACAAAATGGAGCATAAGAACTTTCTCCCTAAACCTCCTTCTTATTTTTGGCTGTGGTTCCACTAACAGTCTCCCAGGTTAAGAGCTTTGGATTAGCCTGCACTCTACACTCTACCCATTCACATCTATCAAGTTAGTTAATAGGTCCTACTAACTCCAACTCCACATTTTTTCATCTCTACTTCCCTCTCTGTTCCCATTGCCACTGGCCTACTACAACAAAATCATCAAATATTTTATTAAGAGCCTAACATGTCCTAAGCATCAAGGTGGTAAAGTGGATAGGGTACTGGGCTTGGAATCAGGAAGACTCATCTTCCTGAGTTCAAATAAGACCTCAGACACTCACTAGCTATATGACCCTGGGCAAGTTACTTAACCCTGTCTGCCTCAGTTTCCTCATCTGCATAATGAGCTGGAGAAGGAAATGGCAAACCACTCCAGTATCTTTGCCAAGAAAACCCCAAATGGAGTCATGAAGAGTCAGACAGGGCTGAAATGATTGAACAATAGTACGTCCTGGCATGATGGGTCCTCGTTACCACCCAAGTAAACTAATGTACCATCCTCCAAACAAGTCTTCCTGCCTCTACTTTCTCCCTCATCAATCAAGCCATCAAGCCTTCAGACCAAGACCAGACAAATTATCCTTATGCAGAGGGCTGGTCTTGTCATTCCTTTGTTTAAAAAGATCATGAGAGGCTCTCTTCTGTCATAGCAGAGTTCCAACTCTCTTGTGTGGCATTCAAAGCCCTCCACAATCCACAGACCCAAGATGCTATGGGAAAAAAGCATTGGCTATAGAGACAAAGGATACCTACCTGTGTGCCAAGCTCTGTGCCAGGAAGTGGGGATAAAAATACAAAGGGAAAAAAGCCCTCCCTTCATTTTATTATACAGGCATGCCTCAGAGATATTATGGATTCAGTTCCAGATCACCCAAATAAAGCAAGTATCAAATTAAGTCACAGGATTTTGGGGGTTTTCCAGTACATATAAATGTTATGTTTATACTATACTGTAGTCTATTAAGCGTGCCATAGTATTATGTCTAAAAAATGTACATACCTTAATTAAAAAATACTTTATTGCCAAAAAATGCACTTTTAATTTCCTTCAAGAACTTTTGCATTCACAATTTAGCTTAACTGGAGTAAGAGGCCTAGTTTTTGGCTTATCTCGGCTTCCAACATGGTCTCTTCACTTAATCATTTCTAGCTTTTGCTTTAAAGTGAAAGACATGTAACTCTTCCTTTCCCTCAAACACTTAGAGGTCACTGTAGGGTTATTAATAGGCCTAATTTCTTTTTTTATTTAATATTTTATTTTTCCCCAGTTACATGTAAAAACAAATTTTAACATTCATTTTTAAAACTTTAAGTTCCTAGTTAGCCTAATTTCAATATTATTGTGTCTCAAGAAATAGGGAGGCCTGAGGAGGAGAGAGAAATGGGAAACAGCTGGTCAGTGAAACAGTCAGAACATACACAATATTTATGGTGAAGTCCCCCATTTTCTATGGGTATGGTTAGAGGAGACCCCAAACAATTACAATAGTAACATCAAAAATCACTGATCACAGATCACCATATATTTGGAGAAATACCAAAATGTGACACAGGGACATGATGTGAGCACATGATGTTGTGAGCACCAACAGACTGGCTCAATTCAGGATTGTCACAAACCTTTAATTTGTACAAAATACAATTAATCATCTGTGAAGCCCAACAAAATGAGTATGCCTGTAACCACTTTTCTCCAGAGATGGAGCCAAGAAGAATTTATTAAGTGACTACTGTGCTAAGTACTGGAGATACAAAGAAATGCAAAGGGGGAGACAGCATGCAAACAATTACATACAAACAAGACAGAGACAAGGTAAATTGGAGATAATTAAAAGAGGGAAGGCACTAAGATCTTAGTAAATGCTTCCAGCAGAAGGTAGCACTTTAGCTGAGATCTAAGGGAAGCTAGGAGATGGAGATTTGGGGAGAGGCCCGGAGTCAGAGGGGAGAGGCCCGGAGTCAGAGGGGAGAGGCCCAGAGTCAGAAGGGAGTGGCTTGTGCTAGAAAAAGCAGGGAGGCCTTCATTACTGGATTGCTGAATTGGAGGAGAGTAAGAAGGCAGGAAAGGTAGGAATTGAAGGGGCACCTGTGAGGTCAGTGTTATTACAGTTGAGGAAACTGAGGCAAGCAGAGGCTAAGTGACTTGCCTAGGGCCACACAGCTTAGTAAGCTTCTCAGATGTCTTGAAATCTGGTCTTCCTGACTCCAGGCCCAGCTCCCTACTAGGTCTACCTGCCAACAGTTGCTTCCTAAAGGGGCTGATTATGAAACCAAACAGGATTTAATATTTGACCCTGGAGAGAATAGAACCACTGGAGTGTACCGAATCGGAGGGGATGAGGGGGAGGGTCAGCTTTGCCCTTGAGTGGAGGTCAGCAGGCCAGCCCTGAGCCCTCTGACCCTGGCCATTCCGGTGTAAACCTTGCCTTCTCCGGACTTAAGAGCTCGGAGTACAAACTGCCCAGCCCGCTATGGCCTGGGGAGACTGGAGAGCTGGCAGACCCGGGTTCTGATTCTGCTTGTGCCACCAACAGTGCCCGGGGCACGGGGGGCTGCACTGCCCAGCGGCCGCAGAGCCGGACTGGGATGAAGAGACCTGGGCCGAGGAGCTAAACGTCACTTGTAGGGATGGCTTTTCGTTACAGTTGTGGTCACGGTGACCATGATTCCTTGACCTCGGCCTCCTACTCTCCCAGGGCCGTGGCAGCTCCCACACCCACGACCCAAAGTTTCCTCCCGCCCCCAGTTCTTCCATCGGAAACTTGAAGAGGTAGGAGCTTGGGCCACGTGACTGTGAAGGTTCTCAAACCTTAGAGCTCCGCCGGGAGGTGACGACTCCGAACATCCATTCACCCCCGCCCCTCCCAGGAGGGTGCGGGCGGGAGGCGCTGCACCCATTGCACCGATGGGGAAACTGAGCCCAGGAAAGCGGGGGGCTGAATCCGGTGCTCCCACGAGACTCCGCCCGTCCCGTTATCGGTTTCCAAATCCGTGCAATCACGTGGGCGCCTGTCACGTGACTTCGGAGGGCTGCGCGGAGTGGAAGGCTGGACTCGGGCCGCGCGCGATCATGGGCGCCGGGACCTGCGTGTCCGCCACCCACCGGGACCCGAGCCTCAGCTTGACCTGGTGGCTGGTGCTGTTGGGGCTGGGGCTGGGCCCGAGCAGCGGGGAGTCCTGGCGTGAGTGACCCCAGCCCCTCCCCCCACTCTCCCCAAGCCCCTTTCTCAGGGAATTGCCCCCCCCAGCGTTCCCCCAAACCCCAGCTCCCGGAACCTCCCCTGAACCCTGCCCTCCAAGACCAGACCCAAGACCTAGCCTCCTCCCAAACAAGTTCCTCAATTCTTCTCCTAAACGCTGCCTCCCGCTACTCTGCCCCACCCCATCCCTCTTACCCTGACTCTCCCAGCCCCGACAGCGTCCCCCTCTTCACCGCGGCTGTTCCAAACCTCCGTCCCCTTCGCCCTCTCACTGTGCAGTGACAGAGGCTGCTGTCGGGGCGTTTTGTGTGTCAGCCTTTGTGCTGTACCTCCTGTGTGCCAAGCAGGAGCCAGATGCTGGAGGTACGAGTAGAGGGTGTTAGTACTTCCTGCTGCCAGAGCAAGGGGCCACCCCTGCTTAAACTTGCCCTGACCCCCCCCCCCCCCAGCAGCTGGCGCCTTCACTCATTTATTTTGTATGTTCAGATAGACACAGGTCTCTTCCAGAATACAGTGGAAGCTTCTTGAGGGCAGGGTCTGTTTCATTTTTGTATTTATTTCTCCATGCTTAGCAGTGTTTGGTATATAGTAGGCATTTAATAAAAGCTTGTGGGTTGTTTTTTTTAATTGCCCTCAAGGAGCTTCATCAAGCCCTATTTTCTCCGCACTTGCTGTAGGCTCTGATGAAGAGAGGGCCTTCCTTGCCAAGGCCAACCTTCCACTTCACTCCAGATCCCATCCCCTGCTGTTTCTCCTGGAAGTTTTTGTGATCAATCAATCATTCCCTCCCCTCTGTCCCCCATCTTCAGTGTCTCCATATCTGCTGATTCCTCCACTGCTTACCCAAACTCCTCCATCCTTAAAAAATGTTCAGTGACTCTGATATACCCTCAGAGTATCCATTGTCTTCTCCCTCCCTCTCTTTCATTCTCTTTCTCTCCCTCCTCAGACTCCTAGAAAGGATCATCTACACTTGTACTTGTCTCCACTTTTCTATTTACTGCTTCATCATCATTTGTTCCATGGTTGCCTAAAATCTCTTAATCTGCTCAACTGGTTTCTTTTCTACTGGTTCATCCTTCTTGGACTCCAGCTTTTGAGACCATCAACCACATCCTATTTTGAAAACTCCCCCTTTAGTCTCCATGACATGTTCTTGGTTCTCTTCCTAGTTCACCACTTCTTCTTTTGCTGGCTCATCATCTGTGTCCCACACAATAGTGAGTGAATGAATATTTGTTGACTGACTTATTAAGTACTGGGCTTCGTTGTGAGCACATAAATGACATACTTTCTACCCGTAAGTAGCTTACAGAAAGCTAGAAGTGCAGGGCCAAGAAAAGGAGGCTGTATAGTCACAGAGATTATGAGTAAGTAGGACATAGGGCCATTGACTGCCCAGATTTGATTACTGTTTCTAGAGCAAATGATTAAAAAAAGAAGCAGAGAGGCAGCTAGGTGGCTCAGTGGATAGAGCACCGGCCCTGGAGTCAGGAGGACCTGAGTTCAAATCCAGCCTCAGACACTTGACACTAGCTGTGTGACCTTGGGCAAATCACTTAACCCCAATTGCCCTGCCTTCCCCCCTCCAAAAAAAAAATGTTTAAAAAAAGAAGCAGAGAGGGAGGGAGGAAATTTGGAGAATGAAGGGCAGATGATACAATTTCAGGACAGGCATTTATTTTCTGGTGGTAGTTAGATTGGATGTGAAGTATGGTCTATGGCCAGTTAGTAGCCAGCATTTAGACAGTGCTTTAAAGTTTACAAAGTGTTTTACCTGTTACCTCTTCTGGTCCTGGCCCTTTAAGGTTGGTTGCAGTTATTAGCCCTTTTTTACAGATGAGGCAACTGAGGCTAAGAGGTTAAGTGACTTGCCCAGAATCACACAACTAAATGTTTGAGGCAGAACTTGAACTCAGGTCTTCCTCATTCCAAGTCCTGGCCTATCCACTGTACCACCTAGCTTCCTGATAATTTTGTGTTAGCTAATTTTGTACTTCTTCATTTATCAAGGGCCTCTCAGCTGTAGGACAGTTTCAAAGCTGAATGGATTAATTTTTGTGGGGTGGGGTGGGGATGGCCTCTGGAGGTGCTCTCTTGAAGCTGCCTGTTTTAGGTGGGGTGATAATCTGCAAGGCAGGTGGCAAGATGCCCAGGTATGCAGTAGTTTCTTGGTGGTGGATTACTATATGGGATATCAACATCACTCAAAGTTCTGTACCGTGCCGCCTTCTCTCTCTCTTCTCTTCTTTGATAAGCTGCTCACAGATCTCATTGGCTTCTCATAATGTAAATTATCATCTTTATGGATGTAATTTCCAAATCTCCATCTCTCTCTTTACACACACACACCCCTAATTTTTTTTCAAAATTCTGGTGGCCTGTTACCAGTTGCCTACTGCACAACTCTACCTGGCTCTCCCATCACTATTTCAAATACAGCATGTACAAAACAAAATTCATTTATTTTCCCCACTACCTTCCCCTCCTAACTTTTTTATTTCTACTTAGGGCACTGTTGTTCTTTCAGTCACCCAGGTGTGCAAACTCTGTCATCTTTGTGGCCCTTTACTGTCTCTTAACCCTTGTTGTTGTTTTAAACCTCAGCCTGTTTTAGGTTGCATGATTTATTTATTTGTGAATTCATCTATTATCTATCTGTTGTTTTTTTTTGTTCAGCGTTTTTCAGAGTGTCTATGACTCTTCATGAATCCTTTTAGGGTTTTCTTGGCAAAGACACCAGAGTGGTTTGCCATTTCTTTCTCCAGCTCATTTTACAGATGAGGAAACTGAGGCAAACAGGGTTAAATGACTTGCCCAGGGTCACACAGCTAGTGTCTGAGGCTAGATTTGAACTCAGGAAAGACTGAGTCTTCAGTGACACAATCAGTGGGTACATCTTGTCACTTTTCCCTCAGAGACCTATTTCCCATCTCTGCCTCTCTCCCCTCGTAAAGTCTCAGGCCCTCATTACCTCTTGCCTAGACCACTGCAGTAGCCTCCTTGGTAGGCTTCCTGCCTTTTGTTCTGTAGACCTTTCTCCAAACTGTTGTCCAGTTGATAATCCTAAAACAGAGGTGACCATCTTAACTCCCCATTCAAGAATCTTCTTTGACCCTTTATTGTTTCTATGATAGTTAAGATTAAGTCTTTAGCCTGGTCTTTAAGGCCTCCTGCCATCTGACTGTTACCTGCGATTTCCCTGTCCATATTACTCCCCTCTACACACTCCATTGCATTTAAGCTGAACTGCTAGCTATTGCCTTATCATGTCTCATCTCTCCCCTCCATGTCTTTGCACAGGCAAAGTATTGTCTGGAAAGTACTCCCTCCTCACATCTGTCCTGTACGGTCCCTAGCTTCCTTCAAGACAGCTCAGGCTTCCTTCCCCATGAGATCTTTCTGGAGTACCCCAGCTTTATCACTTTTTACCTTTTGAAATGTCTGTTTGCCCACTCTGTATGAAATTTGCATCTATGGAGTTATTTCTCCCGGGAGATTATAAGCTCTTGAGGGCAGGACTGTTTCATCATTGTATCCCCAGCACTAAGCACAGTACCTTGCCTATAAGCAAATAATGTTTGTTGAATTGAAATAAACCCTGTTCTCTTGCCCTACTGGAAAGTCAGAGCAGGGAGGGGGGAGGACATAGAGAGCAGACTCGGGGAGGGGGTATACAATGGGATCGCTATTTTGGGGTGGTGGGTAGGGGAAAGATGGGGAGAAAATTTGTAACTCAAAATCTTGTAGAAATGAATGATGTGAACTAAAAATAAACATAAAATTTAATTTAAAAAAAGAAATAAACCCTGTTCCTAAACCTTTCCCCCAAACTCCTTCACTCAGGACCTTCCCCAAACTTTGATGAGGTGGTGAATTATTAGGAAAATTATAGAATTTAGAGATCAGCCTCCTGACATCTCCACTAAAACCAATTTCCTGACCCTCTCTCACATCCCATCCCTGGTCCTCACCTCCCCATCTTCCTATGCATATACACAGCCTTACATTCAGCTCCCATACCATGCTCCTTTCTTCCCCTCTCTGCCCCTTGGTCTCCCTACCTTCACCCTTCTTCAGGCATAGCGTCCTCCAAGCTCTGAGTCCCAGGTCCCTTGGCTGACATAGCTGCTAACTCACTGTGACCCCTCCCTATTTCAAGGAGCTCCTCGGGTGGACTTCCAGGAACGATACTTTGAACAGATTTTGGATCACTTCAACTTTGAGAGCTATGGCAACAATACATTCCTCCAGCGGTTCCTGGTGACGGGTGAGGTCTGACAAAGAAAGCAGGGGGGAGGACCTGAGCTAGGGCTCTCCCCACAAAAATAATTACCATATGTGTATTTTGTTTGCACATATATGTATACATATACATTGGCTGAGTAATTGAGGGCCGTTGGCAGTATGGACAGTGGAAGACTCACTCCCTAGTACGGCTTTCTGCCAAACTGTCCAGTCAGGAGAGGCCAGTGGATGGAGAAACCATTACTCCAGGGCCTCTAGGTGGAGCCCCAGCCTGCCCTGCAAACCATAAGCCTCTTGAGGGGAGGGACTGCCTTGGTTTAGTTTGGATCCCTTAGATCCCTAGTCTTTTTGGAAGTTGACTAGTCTTGAGGCTCCTGGGAGTGGGGGTGAGAAGAAATCCGGCATCTGGTCTAAAGCCCAGATGTGATTTTGTTAAACTACAGCAAGCCCTTTCCCTAGAGGGGACAGCCCAGCATGTTTTCTTTGGTGGTCAAGAAACGCCCTATCTCTTTCTCTTGGTCTGTCTTACAGAGAAGTTCTGGAAGAAGGGAACAGGACCAATATTTTTTTATACGGGAAATGAAGCCGATGTCTGGGCCTTTGCCAATAACTGCGATTTCATTCTGGAGCTAGCATCAGTTGAGAAGGCTCTGGTCGTTTTTGCTGAACATGTGGGTACCATGTGACTGTTTCTCAGACCTGGGGCTTCTTCCTGGGCAGGTAGCAGGAGGCTGACTCTCCAGTCAAGAAGAGTTAAAGATCGTGCCCCCATTCTCTCCCTTCCACGTTTGTTTTGGTTCATGTCACAGCAGCTCTGCTTTTTTATCAGGACATCAGCCATTGGGCCCAAAGACAGGTTCTTGTCTGGCCCATGTTCAAACAGCCTTGATGGAATCACCTTTTTACTCAGGCTTTAAAAGAAAAAGTTGCACATTTAGTTATTTTCACCCAGTTCATAATCAGATAGTTCTGTTTTGTTTACAATTGGGATGAAAATATTTTGAATAATTTCTGGCACCTAAAGATATAATCTGGCTCCTTGTGTTCTCATTCCCACCTTTGTCATCTTTTTTTTTTTTTTGCCTTTTGGAGGGCAGTTGGGGTTAAGTAACTTGCCCAAGGTCACACGGCTAGTTTTTTGTGTGGGTGCCAAGTGTCTGAGGCCGGAACCGAACTTGGGTCCTCCTGACTCCAGGGCCGGCGCTTTACTCACTGCACCACCTAGCCGACCCCTTTGCCATCTTTTAACATGCATATGTCTGGCAAATAAAGCTCTGATGCTCAGGAATGAGATTGAGCTACCCTTGTGCAGTGGCTTTGCCTGTGACCTGAATAGGAGACCTATGAAGGAACAGGCCAATTTATGGTCTTGGCCAGTAGAGCCTGAGGCTGGGCTGCGATGGGATCGATGGGGTCTGTCTGTTTTTTGTTCTTCTTTTCCAGCGCTACTATGGAAAGTCTCTCCCATTTGGGGTCCAGTCCACCAAGAAGGGAAATACAGCTCTGCTTACAGTGGAGCAGGCCTTGGCTGACTTTGCTGTACTGATTGAGGCCTTGCAAAAGGAATACAAGGCTGAGAATGTGCCCGTCGTCACCTTTGGAGGGAGGTATGTCCCTGTGGATCCACATGGTAGCCAAGGGGCAGCAGGTATTTCACAAGGTTAGTCTTTGGGGTAAATCTCAGAATAAGACTTGCCATCTAGGGCCAACTCCACTGTCCTTGCAGCCCCAGATTTTTCCTCCATGTCCTCTGCCATATCTAAAGATGGTATCTCACTCAGTGCCTAGCTTAATAGAAGTTTCTACTAGAAGGGTTGGCTAGGTGGTGCAGTGAATAGAGCACTGGCCCTGGAGTCAGGAGGACCTGAGTGCAAATTCAACCTCAGACCCTTAACACACTTACTAGCAGTGTGACTTTGGGCAAGTCACTTAACCCCAGTTGCCCTCCAAAAAAAAAAAGAGCAAAAAAGAAAAAGAAGTTCCTAGTGGAGTAGACCACTCAGGGACTAAGGCATGTGCCTTAGCTCTCCAGGTTTTCCTAAAGGACATACTGTGGTTTGGATTTATAGGGGATAATTGAAACCCTCCCAGAATGGGTTTATATTCTCAGTCCCTGCCACTTCTCTGCCAGTGGGTGACAATTAATAGTAATGAATTTCCTATTGGACATTTTGAGCTGGATGTGCCATTGGCATAATAAGCTCAGTATATCCAAAATAACTCACTTATCTTTCCTCTGCCAGACTTCCTTATTTCTGTCAAGGAGGCCAACATCCTTCTAGTCACTTAGGTTCAAAACCTCACTCATCCTTGACAGCTCCCTCTTACCCCTACATATCCAGTATCAGTCCCCTTCTCTCCACTAACCCTCATCACCTCTCCCTTGGATTATTGCAGTTGCCTCCTATTGGATCTTCCTGCCTTCAGCCTTCCTCTCCTCTAAGTCAAGACTCTAAATCGCCAGTGATTACATTACTCCCTTACTCAATAAACTGCATTGGCTCCTTAGTGCCCCTAGGAGCAAATGTAAAAGCCTTTATTTGGCTTTTAAAGATGTTCATGACCTAGCTCCAGTCTACTTTCCAAGACTTATTAATTTTTACTCACCCTCACATTCTCTCCATTCAAGTCAAACTAGCTACCACTGCCTTTTCCTCAAAATTCTCATGTATTAATTCAGTCTCTACCTGTCTACATACACCTGCCCAGCTCCTCAAGGGCAGGGGCTCTTAGCACACTGCTTGGCCCAAAGTAAGTGCTTTATAAATGTTCCCTGATTGGCTTATGATAATACCTGCCTTTGTAGGATTAATTTTTGTTTTTCTTGTGAAGCATCATTTTATTTAACCCTCTCAACACTCTCCTGAAGAGAAAAGAACATCCTTGCCTCCAGATGAAGAAACTGAGGACCAGAAAGGCCAGGGGGATTTGCCCCAGAGTCAGGAGGACTTCTTTCTGGTTCTAAAATTTCCTGTTTGGGACCCCAGAAGGGCTTCCTTTTCTTCCCCCATTCTGCTGCTATTCCAGCCCTGGGGGAATTTTAACTGCTCTCTAGACATGGAAGTGGAAGAATATGTATACGACACAGATACTTCTGTGGAGTAGGCCATGCAGGGTGGGTGGAATTTAGATAACAGCAGCTCCTTTTCATATAGCACTTAACAGTTCAGAAAATTATTTCCTCACCCTCCTTTCAGTGAAGTCGATAGCACAAGCCTAATAACTCCCATTTTATAAAAGTTGGGTTTGAAGGTGGGATCCAACCAGGACAGTAAGGATCGCAGCCTGGCCGGAGTAAAGGGGATGTGTTGGGGAGACAAGGCTGGAGAGAGTCAGAAGGCAGGGGTGTGTCAGGCAGAGCCTTTTCTTGTTGCCTCCCCAGTTATGGAGGGATGCTGAGCGCCTACATGAGGATGAAGTTCCCCAACCTAGTGGCCGGAGCGCTGGCTGCCAGTGCTCCTGTGCTGTCCATCGCTGGCCTAGGAGATCCCCGTCAGTTTTTCAGAGATGTCACTACTGTAAGTTGGACCCGCACCCCAGTCTGCAGGAGCCCTAGTGGTCCCAGCAGTGGCCCTTTGCCCAGAGGTTGGCACCTCCTGGCATCATGCAGCCAGCAGCCCTTGAACGACGTTGTATTGTATTCAGTTGTGTACTTGCAGCCCACATACTAGCATGTGAGCTCCTTGCAAGCAAGGACTGCTTAATTTTTGTCTTTAAATGCTGAATTAAATTGAATTGGGGTCACCATAGATCCTTCTGTTTCACAGCTCACCTCTGCATCCTGCTCTGCCATGGCTTTTCCCCAGGGGAAGAGCACAGGGCTTGGCTTGTAGCAAGGAATGGGGGGGGCACCTCACATGCTTTGGGGGTTTTTTCCCCCAGGACTTTGAGAACTACAGCCCTGAGTGTGCCCAGGGAGTGCGAGAAGCCTTCAGACTAATCAGAGACCTGTACCTACAAAAAGGTAACAGTAATTCTTCCTCATGTCTATGTTTTCTCATATACTAATCTATTCAGTCCTCAAGTATCTCTGGAATAGAGACAGAGTGGGTGATGTTATCCTCATGTCACTGATACAAAAACTTGAGGTTGCTTTCCCAAGGTCACAATGATTTGGTAGTGACAGAGTCCTACATCCTGATCCCTGGTTCACTGCTCCTTCCCCTGAACCATATAGCCATAAGCATCAGTGGACATTCCTCTGTGTGGTGAGAAATTGCCCAGGAGTCAGGTATCTCTATCGCGCTGTGGAAATGTTTCTTCTTAGACCCTGAGCCAGCTGAGGGGAAGATGTGTCCATTGGACTAAGAATATCATCTTGGCTCCTTTTGGCTCGGGCAGCAGCATCCCCTTGGGATATGAGGACTAGCACATCCTTCTTCTCTTCTTCTCAAAGCCTTTGACAGAATCAGCCAGGAAATGGGCACTTGCACACAGCCCTCAAGTGACTCAGCCATCACCCAGCTGTTTGAGTTTGCCCGAAATGCCTTCACTATGATCACAATGATGGACTACCCCTACCCCACTGATTTCATGGGCCATTTCCCAGCCAATCCGGTCAAGGTAAGGAGTCCCGGGGCCATTGGACATTGGCAGGGAGAGTGGAACATCTGCCAGAGCAGCCCCCAACCTGGGCTGGGGATTCTTATTCTTAAGTAACAAAATTCCAGCAGATGGACGGAGGCAGAGATGGATGGTCTGGCTTAGCCTGGAAGGAGGCAGAGATGGGTGGTCTGGCTTAGCCTGGAAGGAGGCATAGATGGGTGGTCTTGCTTAGCCTGGAAGGAGGCAGAGATGGGTGGTCTGGCTTAGCCTGACCAGTCTTGTTTGAGCCTGTGGCAAGATACTCCCGACTAAGTCCATGGCTACTAGAACTTTCCAAAACAAGTCTAAAAAGGAACAGTGAATCCAAACTGAAGTCCAGCCCCTTAAAAGTTTAAAACTTATTAGAGGATTGAGAACTGAAGGGAACCATACTACAGATCATCTGTTCCAAAACCTTCATTTTACAAATGAGGAAACTGAGACCCACAGATGTGAGGTAACTAGCCAAGGGGTCACATAGGCAATAAACAACAGAGCTGGGATTCAAACCCAAGGCTTGTGAATAAGATATGTCCATTTTGTTTCCAAAATCATACTGCCTTCATAATCTAGGATATTAGCCATCCCAGAGACCAAGGTTCCCTCCTGTGTCACCAAAATTATCCTCCCAGTTTGTGCCAGAGATGATGAGAGTCAAGACCATGATTCAGGAAGTCTTGTGTCCTAAACTCAGAGTTCCTAAACTCTGCTCCCCACTAAGATAAGTAGGGAGACTGACCAGCATGTCTCTTACCAGGTGGGATGTGATCGGCTACTTAGTGCAAAGAATCGGATCCAGGGGCTCAGGGAGCTGGCTGGTAAGTGTTCAGATTCCCTGGTGAGCTGGGTCTCAGAGCTGGCTGGGTGGAGGGGAATCTGGTCAATTTCCTCTCCCAGCAACCAGCAATCACAGACATAGGTTAAATGGCCCATTACTGGCCCGCTGTTTTTGGTATTCTGGGAGAACTCGAGTTTAGGGCTGGCTTAGAATTTCATGTTCATACAGCAAAGGAATGTGAACAAGGATCTTTTTCCTAGTGGAATCTAAGCACTCTCTGGCAAGCCGTTCCTAGGGGCCCAGCCTATGGCAGTCTTCCTTTTACGGGCACCACCTGCTTGAGGGGCCCAGCAGAGAAAGGGCAAGAATACTGTCGGGGGGAGGAAACAGGGCAGAGGTGATGGTAAGGGAGCTGCAAGAGGAGCAGGGAAGAGTAAAGAGAAGAAGGCTTCTGTCTTACCAGAGGAGAGCTGCTCTAATGGCTTGTGCTGGAAGGGATCTCACAGCACCTGGGTGGTGCAGCCAGTGATGGCCTGGGAGTCAAGAAAACTTGACATTCAAATATTCCTTCAGATATACTTACCGGGTGTGTGAGTCTGGGCAAGTCGCTTAACACCTGTTTCAGCCTCAGTTTCCTCATCTATAAAAATGGGCATAATAGCCCTAACCTCAAATGAGGGAACGTATGAAGTGCTTTGCAAAACATTAAATGTCATTTAAGTGCTTGTTGTAATTACTATCATAGATCTTCCTAGTCTAGCCCCATCATTTTATAGTTGTGGAAGCTGGGCTCCAGAGAGGGGCAGCAATTTGCCTGAGGACACAGTCAGTAAAGTGGCAGAGCTCCCATCTCAGCCTGAGGACTAGCAGGTACATGTGTTGGCATCATCTCTGGTTACTGTGGCTCTGGAATCCATAGGGAGCATCAGACGTGATGGGGAAGCCCTAGCCCCATGGGTCTGACTGTAGCAAGAACTGGGGTCTGATGGTCAGCCAAAGCCTGCTTCCTGTCATCTCTGTTCTGGGTTGTGCCTCTGAGGGTGGGTGTTGGGGCCAGTGATGCTGCGTCTAGGACTCCCCCCTCTATTTGTCCAGCCCGACAGCCCCATTAGTGCATCTGGACTGAGTTGTATTCATCTTTATTCAGTAGTTTACTGGTGCCCAAATGGACACTGATGCTCAGAGAAAGGAGGCCAGATTAAGATGGGCAACCTTTCTCCCCCACATGCTAGCTTCATCTGCTCTTCATGGGTAACCAGAAGGTTGAGGGTGGGTTTCTCTCTCCTGTGGGGCTGGAACTCCATAGTGGGGTAGAGCAAAGATGCAAGAAGCGTGATCCAGCAGTGGCTGTGGCAGGAAGCCCACCTCCTGCCAGGCCCAACCTGCTGGCTTGGACACCAGGACTGTAGCCTCCTTGGTCCTGGTGCCCAGAGAGCCCCCACCTGTGACATAAAGCTGGTCCTCATACCCAACCATGCTCAGCTGGCATCGACCCAGGGAGATGAGACGCAGAACTGTCCACTGGTCTGTGCTTGGGCTGTAGCACTCAGTCTCAGCAACATGGACCCATGCCCCTGCCTGTGCACACAAGTGGTTATCAGTCATATCTACCTATCTGTCCCTGGGAGTCCTAGGAGTTCCCAAGAACACTAGAATTCTCAGTGCCTTACACCATGATGGGAATAAAACATTAGCAGAAGACCTCAGTTCTAGCTCAGCCGTGAGCTATCTGCAAGATTTTAGACACTCCTTTGAGGCCTTAGTTTTTTTACCTATAAGATGGAAATGAGTTTGGGGGTATGGTAAGGTGGGTTACAATACTTAGTGGCTGGCCCCCTATGCATCCCTTGTTCAGTTAAGCCAAGCTCAACCTTCCCCCACCCTCCAGCTTCTCCCCATGACACTCACTGGGCTAAGAGTCCGGCCTCCAACACAGAAGATGGTGTTTCTGGAAGCTGCAAGGCTATGTTCACAGCGGGAGAAAGTCAGTGGGTGGTTGGGGACCCAGCGATGCAGACGTGGAAGGTAACTGCTCAGTAGGTTTAAGGTCTTACCCGAAGAGAAGCCACCTTGGGTGGGGAAGGGAAGAAATGGGTGAGGCAGGATAAAAGTCACACAATTCTTACCCTCTGGTGAACTCTAAACACCCCACATTTAATAGGGCAGGCATGGTTCTGGAGACCTGGTCCCTAGAGCCTCTATCCCAGCCTGCCCTTTCCCCCCACATTTCCTTTATGATCTGTTATAAATGCCATGGTTTATCTAAAATGGAATTTCTTAAACTAGGGTTCATGAACCATGCTCTCTCTCTCTTCCTCCCTGCCTCCCTCCTTCCCCTTTCCCCCATCCATCAGTCCTTATATGTACACACACACACACACACACACACACACACACACACACACACACACA